>NW_018165778.1:313065-341136 GCF_001263595.1 Phalaenopsis equestris | reverse complement strand
TACGGACAAAATCCACACCAAAAATAGTGCCGACAATGCATTGAGGTTCTGTAGTGCATAATGTGACCCTGCAAGAGATTTCGCTGCAAGGAGTAGGTGGTGGCCAATGGGGGTCGACAGGTGGCAGTTGACTGTGGTCGTCGAGCGGTGGTCGAAGTTAGCCGACGGCGACCACCAGAGCTAATTTAAGTAGACGGTGGTCGGAGGAGATGATGACCAGAGGAGGCAACAATCATACTTGGTTGAAGGTTGTGGTTGTGACTGGAGTTAACCTAAGAAGACGGTGGTCGGAGGAGACGACTACCAGAGGAGGAAACAATCATACTTGGTTGAAGGTTGTGGTTATGGGTGGAGTTGACTGATGGTGGCGGTGACGATGTTCAGAGTTGCGTGGAGGTAGCAACAACCAAAGTTGGCCAAGTGTGATGGCCAGATTCGTACGAGTTCAACTACCAGAGTGGGAGAAGTTCATCGAATTTGCAGCGCAGAAGTGATTTTGGACTTCTGCTCCACTTCTAAATTTCACTCTTATTTTGTTTTATGGTCTAGATCCCTTTCTCAAGATAGGGCATGACTCTATTTATAAAAAGGTTGCAAATAAAGAAGGAGTCAATACCACTCTGAAGTAGACGGTGGTCGGAGGAGACGACGACCAGAGGAGGCAACAATCATACTTGGTTGAAGGTTGTGGTTGTGGCTGGAGTTGACTGATGGTGGCGGTGATGACGTTCAGAGTTTCTTGGAGGTAGCAACAACCAAAGTTGGCCAACTGCGATGGCCAGAGTTGTACGAGTCCAACTACCAGAGTGGGAGAAGTTCATCGAATCTGCAGTGCATAAGCGAATTTGGACTTCTGCTCCACTTTTAAATTTCACTCTTATTTTGGTTTATGGTCTAGATCCCTTTCTCAAGATAGGGCATGACTCTATTTATAAAGCTAAGGTTGCAAATAAAGAAGGAATCAATACCTCTATGATCGAACGACCCGAAGATATTCTCTTGATCAGATACATTTATACACATTTGAGTGCCTTAATGATGTCGAAACTGAGTGATCTTAGGCTCGTTGGATTTGTGTTAGTGAGACACTAAATTTTATTATAAGCTTGCTAGATTAAGAATCCGTTTGGCCTTCAAAATTATTCCTGAAAAGCTGTCAATAGTGGTTCAAATAGCTTATTTGCGGGTGTCATATGGCTCAAATTTAATAGATTTCAATATCATTGGATCTGTCTAGTTGATTCGATTAGTTTCACTATAAGTTTGATGAAATTGGAGTTTTGAATGACTTTTAATCAAATTTTGAACATTTTTGCTTTAAAAATTACCTTGAGATCTGTGTCATGCCTTAAGATAATGAAGAATGATAGAAATCTTTTGATGGTGCATCAATGTTAAGTCATTATTTATCCGTGAATCACAAACTAAGAAATAAAGTAGAAGAAAGGATCGAGAATGGGTGAACAATGAATTGCATCAATCATGTTGATCTTTCCTAACCTTTTTGATTAATTTCACTATCATTTGCTCAAAAAAATGATCTTCATATTTATAGATGAGAGGTACAACATGGTGACGTTACATTTTTGCCTCTTCTTTAATGGGTGTGCGTAGAACATTCTTGATACTTTACATGTATGAGTCTAACATTCGGATGCTCTCTAGCTAGATTGACCAAGTTTGTTTGTCTTCGACTCGATAGGGCCGGTACAATCAATTTGGCTTAGTCGTCGTTGCTGGTTAGCTGACCTTGATGAGCTTTAGGTTGGTAGGGTCGGTTCGGTCTGCTAGGCTTGGTTTGAGTTGTTGATTGGATGATCTAGTCTGGATGTCTACTCTTGATCCCAAGTGAGGAACTTCTGTAGATAGACTAATGTTGGATTATCGAGCAAATGGTGAATCATTGTAAACCGATAGTAGCTCATTCCTCAATGAGGAGAACCTGAGAGATGATTATAAAACTCTTTGCTACATTAGTAATTTTTGATCTCTGATGAGAAGCTTCAGAGCCATCAGTGGAGATGATTATATCTTTCATCGAATTGAATCTACCAGAAGGTAAGATACTGCTTTGAATCAGCTTTCTTATTGTAATTGGTTTGGATGCTTATTTATCTCATTTCAGTCAGAATGGTTTGGGCTCGAATCACCTGGTCATATTTTTTTCCTCTTCGAGTAGGCCTTCTAGTCTTCTATCGGTGGGCACTCCTTCATCGTTCTCTCATCCTCTGAACCATTTCATCTCCTCAAGATCAATGCTAGTATGCTTTGATGTATGTATTTTAGTTCCCCAATTCTTTTACCTATTGAAAGCAATATTGTGATAAGAATAAAAAAAAATTAATGCAAAACTTAGATAAAATTTATTCTTAATCAATGATCAAATAATTGAACTTCTTTGATTTTTACGCCCTTGACCTTTATAAATAAAATGTCATGAGACTTTGACATTCTATACTTGTTATACATCCTTTCAAATTTGAATTAGTCTGTACCCAAACATTGTAATGGAGAACGTGTCAAATTCTCTGATTGAAGTCCCCATCAAACATGTGTTTATACTTCCTTCAAAAGACCAAATGAGTGGTACCACTTCAAAAGTGAAAAGGAGAAAAAAAACTGTTGTTAAGAAAAGAAAAGTGGTTTCACTTGATGGATCATGTGGGGCCATCTGATTAATTCCTCTATACTAGGTGGAGGAACGTTCAAACGACTAGCCCAACCATCGATCCATCAGCTCAACATTCTGTAGGGGCACAAAAACTGTCGAGCAAAGGGGCCACAAAAGAAGCTGATGGGGCTGCACTGCTGCGATTGCAAGATGTTTCTTGTGCTCGAGTGCTACCCGGTGAGAGCGAGGTGTCAATTATAGGGTTTGAGTTCAATCGACTCCCTAGTATGAAGAGCCTAGATCTTGCTTGTTAGATTTTAATTTTTTTTCTCTTGTTTTTTTTTACATGGTCTCTTGGTGCAGCTGACTCGGTGAGAGCTTTGTCGATTACAAAATCTGAGTTGGATCGACTACTTGACATGAGGAGCCTCGATCTTGCTTGATAGATTGTAATTTTTTCTCTCACTTTTCTCTTACATTGTATCTTGGTGCAGCTTACTTGGTGCTGATAGTCCAGGGCGATGATTCACCTTTGACATATCTTGGTGGAAATTCGACTGTGACACCATCGATGGCCGCCCTTGTGCCATTTGAACGTGATCGAGTCTCGAGCAAGGATGGTGATGTTGACCACCCAGATGATCCTTCCAAAACCCATGAGAATTTAGCCATTGGATGTTGGGTGTCCCTCGGATCATTGGCTTGCAGGTTGGATGAGGTCAAGATCTCCTTTGCTTAATTGGGTGGGATCTGACAAGGCAGAGAGATATATGAGCAACTTAGTCGTATGGGGAAAGTGGAGAGGATCAAGTAGGACACGGTCACTCTTCATCAACAACTATCAGACGTCCAGGAGGGTTTTTTCATACCACATGCTAAAGTCGATATGAATCAAGTGAACCAATTTAAATTTGGGAGCCAATTTTTGTATAAAAGGCTGCTTCATTGAGGGTATGTCATGGTCGAAGCGTTGGACGACCCACTTGCTAAATATTTCGCCTCGGAATAGTTTTTTAGAATTTTTGCAATTCATAATATATTTTTTTTGGAATAAATTTTATTTTATTTTGTCTTGATTCATGTGTTGATGTGGTATTCCTATTTGCTCATTTTCAAAATTATTGTACGATTCTTTTTTGTCCCATGTGTGACGGTTCCGCTTCTTCTGTTAACATAAAGCTTTGGTTCACCGACGAAAAATGAACAAGCGACCACCTTGTATGACCCTGAGCTCATATTCTATAATGATCAACTCTTCCTCCGCTGAGGATTGCCTCTATATAAGGTGTTTTATGTCATGTTCAATCATTACAAAGTCAGTCCCATTCATATTCTATCGAATTCCATGTCTTCCGTCACAACCTTTGTCATTTTGTATCATCAATCGGGAATCCCCCGGTCAAAGGAGCTCTTCACATTATGTTCTTGTTTTGATTCAGTTCAGACCATCATGTTCAGTTTGCCTCCCTTGGAAAGCTCCAGCTGCTAAGGCCAAACAATAAGGTGAAAGTCTGGAAGCTTTAGGCCCTCTCACCAAGTCAAAAAAGGTGTCGAATCGAGTGCTAGTTGAAGCAAGGGGGGTGAAAGGGCAACAACTTTTAGTCTACGAGTATCTTGATCCGACATTTATTGACTAGATGCTGCAACCTGATGCCTTTGAAAAAATGATAGAGAGGATTAGACAGCCTCTGACGCTTAGGAGGCTGAACTGGAGGTAGCAACTAACACCCAAGCCACGAAGAAGAAAGCCTAAGAGATTGAACGTGTTGAATTTGCCCGCCCCAAAAGCTATTGCTATTGCAGGCTGAAAGAAGGCTCTTATGGTCCACGCCGATGAAGATCTTAAAGACGTGGAAATGATTTATTTTGTGCCTAAGTCTTATATTATTTTCCAAAGGATCATTACTAGCGAGCTAATCTTTATTAAGAAGAAAACTTCTGTGAAGTCCACTAAAAACTCTCTATGGGTTGCAGGTCCCTAGGGTGCAAAACAAAAAGAGGCTGAAAAAACACCAAGCCAAGTGGATTCGAGTAGTGCCAAGTGGGAGGCTTCTCCATAAAGAAGGAAGTGAGATCTGTCACCCTTCGATCGGTTGCTTTGACATTCATCAAGATGTCTACAAGCAATCAAGCTAGTCACCTTTTTTATGTTGGCATGATCAATCCCAAGTATGAGCTAGAGTTCATAAATCACGAGTGAGAGCATTGACGTTAGATAAAAACATTGGCAAGTGATCTGAGAGTCTTACCTCCTCCCTCTCCCCGAAAGAAATGAAAAGGCTCCCCACTTGTGGTAGTTCCAATGCAAGATAAGAGGGCAATGTTGAGCACCAGCTCAGATGATCAGTTCACCTTGATTGATTTGAGTAAAAACTTGTCTTCTGACACTCCTACCGCGGCCGACTGCCCTTTGACCATCATCGAGGATATGGTCTCATGTCTATGAGAAGGTCCTTAAGGTGCTTAACCTCTCATATATGTACCAGATGATCGATTTGTATCAAATAATGGTCTGGGAGACTTCTCACATCCAATCAAAATTTTTTTTTCAATTAGAACACAAAGAACAATTGGATGTTGAGGAAAAGTGGGTCGTGACCTAAGAGAGGGTAGAATTTATGAATGAACGAGCAAAGGAGGCTAAAACTTAAGTACTTAAACTATCAGAGTTGTTGTCAACAACTCAAAAAGAGAACCAAGTCATAAGGAAGAAGACGATGATGATGAAGCCATCAAATGAGTCTTTTTCGAGATTTCTTCCCACCTGCATCAGGTAGAACTTCTTATTATAAAACCGAGGGAAGTAAAGGCATTTTTCATCAAACTAATGGTGAAGGCAAAGTTGGTCTCCCCTGCATGGATCAACTTAGAGAAGTTTGCCACCCTGTTCTAAGATTTGAAGGAGGGGGGAGGAAGAGTAAGGTGGTGAAGATGATGGACATCAGACTCAAGGCTCGCCTTCAGCTTCATTAGTAACTTAGAGAAAATTTTCTTTTTTCGTTTTTAACACTTGTAAAGAAATGTTAAGAAATTCTTTGTAAATTTTCAAGTATAAAAGAATGCAAAGCTTTCAGCCAATTTCACCTTCATTTTATGAAATTACCTTTACCGTATATTTTATTTTCCTTGTGATAAATGTTTGGCTGTGATGATTAATGGTTCAATTTTTTTTGGGAATGTCCTTAATCTTTTACTGAATTACCCCCCCGACTCAAGTCTTATGCTTCCCGTTTCTTGGTTGTTCGATTAGGTCATCACCTTGGATGGGCGACATTTTACGCTAGACATATTAAACAGATCTTATTTCAACATTCACAAGAGTAACCGTTGAGACTTGCTATCGGGGCAATTCATATGCTATCCATCGCAAATATTTTTGCTAATGGGTAGGAATTTACCGATAGAGCTTGACCAACTTCGAGTTTGGCGATGTTGGTTTTATGATGCATGATCTTTGTGGATTGGTTCTTACATGTTTTGCCTATCATACATTAATCTTTGTTGTCAGTCATTTTTAGATAATTTTTACTATCAGACAAAATGCATCATTGTCTTTCTTTGAAAATTTTGTAGATGTAGTGGAACACTATTAGTGGATCGATTCAAGTTCCCCGAGTGTCAGTTGGATTTTGTTTATCCTTCATATGAACTTCCCAAGTTCTTGAAGTGTTAGCCATATCTAGGATCGCTTGCATAATTTAAAAAAAAATACTTCATTTTTATGAACTTAACAAAAAAAAATATAAGATTTGGAATGATAACATAATATCATAGCTAAGCTAGGCAATGGTCAGAATATCCAGTTTGACTCCCTCGATGGTATGCTTTATTGGTCGCTCGATTATCCGAGTGACTTTATAAGCCTCCGAGGGGAGCCCGAGTCGAGTGATGAGGATTGTTCCTCAGCTCTCGCCTTTCTCCACAAGTAGTTCTCTTTGGTGGGCGGTGATTGGCTTTCGTGATTCTGAATGACGCAGGGGGCTGTATTCTTCTGCTGAGATGTCATTGTTGATTAATTCCAAAAGAACAATCAACATCTTCGGTCGTTGCACGCCCAATGCATATCGAAGGGGTCCTTCCTTCTGCCTTTGAACTACAGAGACATTAGCTTCTGCAAGCTCCAAGTCCTGTACTTACAACATGTTCTTCTAGAAGCATTTGATGAACGAGCAAGACTTTAGTTATGTCATTTTTGGATTTGCAAGAGGGCCTACGAGTTTTTGTAAGGTTTTTGGGCACTGAAAAAACTGTGTCAAAATTATTTGCTTGAAATCAACAAAGTATGCAATCACCCGCGGTGATATTGCATTAAACCACATGGGGGCGGACCCCCTCAGTGTGGTGATTAAGAGACGACCTTTCAATGCATTGATAATCCTTAAAAGACACATAGTTGACTCAAACGAGGCTATATGGCTGGTCGAATTGGTCATGCCTTTATAGGACTCTATTACCAGAATTTTGAAGCTCTTTGGGGGCTCAGTCTTAGGGATTTGCCGATAGAACACATTATATGGCTGTCAGGGCAGCCCAAATCGATGTTTGTCGATCGGTGCCGACCCAACATATTAAAGCAATGAGAGTCGCCTTTTCTTTCCAAAGCTTGGGGGTTCTTCAACCATTGTGCTCTATCCCTTCCTCTTCAGGTTATTACTCTCTTACCTAAGCCAACACATCTCATATGACATCCAACATTTGATACTTCACACCCGAATCTGCTGGTTCACAAACTCTTTGGTGCATTCCACGTTATCGATGTCTATTTTGTGGGTTTCTTCTCTATGGGCTGCTCATCTTATTGTCTATGGCATGATCCACATTCACCACACCTGAATATTGAATCATTTTTTATCAGTGAATCACACCCTAAGAAGTAGAGTGTAAGAGACAAAGAGAGAGAGAGAGAGAGGAGTCAACAATACTTAACAATAAATTATATCAATCAACCGACCTTTCTTAAGCTTTTTGGCTAATTTTATTATCCTTTGTTCATAAAATGATCTCCTTATTTATAGTAGAGACAATGCAGTATAATGATATTACATTTTTGTCCATATTTTAATGAGTTATACAAAGTATTTTAGGTAATTTAAATATATGAGCCTATTGCTCGGCTGCTCTCTAGCTCGGTCGGCTGAGCTTGTTTGTCTTTGGCTCGACAAGGTTGATATAATCGACTAAGCTTAGTCGGCATTATTGGTCGATTGTGCTTGTTTTGCTTCGATTTGACAAGACTTGTTCGGTCGAATAGGCTTGGTCAACGTTATCGAGTTCCTGATCTAGTATAGCCGTCAAACCTTAACCCGTAGCGAGGAACTTCTATCGACAAAGCACTGTTGGACTATCGAGGCTAGGTGAATCATCACAACCTGATATGTATATCGCTTCTCAAGTCTCAACGAGGAGAGCCAGATGAATAACTACAAAACTCTTTATTGCATTGTTAATTTTTTATCCTTAACGAGGAGCCTCAGATGTGCTGCGGGATGATTGGTGATATTATAGAACTATATCTTTCCTTATATCAGATCTGCTCGAAGACATGCTACTATATCAAGTTGCCTTCTTCTAGTGGTTGGTTGGGATGTCTATCTGTTTAGTTTCAGTCCAGATGGTTCAGGCTCGTATCTCTTGGTCTTCCTTTTGTCCTCCTGGTAGCTCAAATATTTTTGACTTTGGCTAGGATGGTTACATCTGGTTGGATAAGTGGGCCTCCTATTTTTTCATCATTGGGCCCTCCTTTGTCATACTTTCCTCCTTTAGGCCGTTAGATCTCCTCATGATCAACGCTAGTACATTTTTTATGAACTATATATATATATATATATATATATATATGAAATTAGTTTTTGATCGTATTCAAGTCGTTAACTAACATATGAATTCAGATTACTTTCCAGTCAAGCAAGCCATTTAGATGCTATAGAATATGTGAACATCAATTTAAATTGACAACCCTCGATATTATTAGAAAACTTTACTCAAGCTGCCAAATTTGGGGAGCTTATATATGAAAAAATTATTTCGTGTAGATTTCATCCGTACATGCGGATAAGAGTATTCGAAAGGTGCTCCGAGGATACTTGAAAAGTACTCAAGAGGTACTCCCCTAATCTACATGTATTGATCCCACACGTAACATTCTATCCTATATATGTTCTTCTTGAGTTGTTTTTGAAAAAAAAAGGATTAGGCTAGACTACGTGTGCTTAAATTAATTAAGATAAATTAAGATTCACTTTTTTATATTCAAAAAATAAGATATACTATTAAATAACAAAAAATTTTGCAATAATCATCTCGAACATATATATATTTTTTGACCGTTAAGTCTTTTGAAATATGTATAGTGATCAAGGAAAAAGTTTATAGAGCACGTAATGGCCTATGATGGTTGTGTTGAAGGCACATACTGGCTTATGTATCTTTCATACAATTAATAGTGACATCCATCTTAATTTCTAACCTTATTGCTAAAAGAGAGGAGGCCTAATTATTTTTGTTAAGAAAGTGATTTCGTCTTATATCAAAATGTTCAAGATGCTACTTATTATTAGGCAAAACAAATATTAATGTTTAGAAATAAAGATTAAAAAAAGTAGCCAAAAAGTTCGCCAATCAAGTGTAGATCTCAACACAGGCATATGCGTACAATTGAGTATTTTTGTTAAGGTGAATCTAACGACATCAGAGTATTTGATTTTAGTTATAATAATATTCCTTTCATATAAATATTATAGCTGTTAAATCAATATTTTTTCCTTGAATCATGCTCGGGGAACGGTTTGTAAGACATTAGAGAGAGAAATGTATATTAATGAATAATAATTTGAGAGAGTTGTCTGCCATTTATTCATATAATGATCCCTATTTATAAGCTGACGAGCTCTTGATAGGGGTTGCTGGTTGACTAAGCTAGAGAGGTTTGTCGGTCAACCATGTCAGCAAAGATTGCTGGTTGGCGGGGAGCGATACTGCGCGTTGGTTAAACTTTTGTTGGCAAATGACTGACAAGATTGACCTGGTCGGCTAAATCATTCCGATGGGACAGTGAAGTCTGGTTGTCTCCCAAACAAGAAGCTTTTATTGGTAGAGTAGAGCGAGAATATTAAACAGAGAATGAATCACTGTAATCCAATAGGTGACAATTGTCAGACGAAGAGATATTGAGGAATGGTAGAAAGTCGTCTCATTGATTCGTGATGTTGTTTGAGGAAGTTGTTGAATACCTCTACGGGAATGGTATAATAAGAGGGGTTAGCTTTTGTATTGGGATGATTTCATCATGTGGAATGACTTGGATTCCTTTACGCTTTGCTTATGATCCAACCACTTAGGTTCTACCCACTCGACTGTCTCGGTTAATCTTTGTATTGAAGCTTCCAATTGAATAATTGAGCTCCTGAGTCTCCTATCGATGAGTCATCCCTTGACATGGTTTGTTGTGTCCACACCGTCTGATTTCCTTGAAATTCGTGCTAACACTTTTTTCATACCCAATAGAATATAATAATCTTAAAAACAAATTGCATTTTGATTTATCATTAATTGTATGAAAACAATAAAAAAGAAAAAAAGAATGGAGCACCGAGGTTCTAAAAATCCATGGAAAACATATACATGAAGACAAACAATTGTAAGCATTACACATAGAATTTCCTTTAATAACCCTAAACATTGTCCTTCTCAAATGCTTCTGTCTTTCTACCATTTATCACAACTCCTTAGCTTTTTCATCTTTTTTAAAGGAAGCTGGTAACAGCTCATATGTTGACTCCAAACTCCTTGTTCAAATTATCGCAAGACTGACACGTGATATTCCTTCCTCATTTTACTTTGGAAGCACGATTCCTCCATCAAAATTTTTTTTTTGTTTCTTTGCTCATTTTAAATTATGCTCAGATACTTGTAAATTCAAATCTCTTTTAATAAGTAAGAGGCATATTGTGATGTATAAGTAGGAAGTTATGTATGTTAGAATTAAAGTTTTGATGCGAGCTATGTAATACAAAGGAATTGATTGGTATGCATGCAAATCATCCTCAAATTTTTTTTTTTTTTTGAAATTTAGCTCTCATCTGTAGTTTTCTTAGTTAGTGTACGACAAAAAAAGGCTCTTGACTATATTTTTCGTGGATCTCACGACTAAGAATAAATGAATCTTATGAAAGTATAATAGGATAACAAAAAACAAGGGACTATAGGTTGATCAACCGACCGATCCATAGGCCAGCCGACTAAGAGACTAACTAACTCAAAGGCCGCCTAAAAGAGGGCCGACAAAAAAAGAAGACTACTCATTAGATGTCCGTATATCGAGCGTTAACCGTCCTAAACCCGATTGATTAGGGGTTGGCTGACTATAGAGAATTAGGGGTATAATTATCATTTCACAATAAATCTAACCCTCTATAAATAAAGGAGCACTAAATATAAACAGGGGTTATTGAAAACTAATACAAAATATCTCATTTCAAGATCTCCATCTTTCTCTCTGTCTCCCTTCTATGCTAGATTCCTTGAGTGTCATTCACGAATAAATTTTTGTTCAACACCCTAAAATCAGTGAGTGTGGGTAATGCAATAAACAAGAATAGGAGCAATTCAGGGAGAAGAATCTCAATATCGAGAGACTACATATAACATGAATTGTAGCTGAGAATTTGCTGCCCAACAAGTATGCTAGAAGTGATTAGGAATGCAACCACCATTATATGTAGCATCTCACCACCCGCAGATAATAACTCTACCAAATGCCGAAAGAGTAATGCCTGCTCCGGTAAGAGAGCAGGATGCTCATTATCTCAAGAGTGCATGTTTGACACCACTCAACCACAGCTGGTATGAACATACCAAAGCACCACGACCCACCCAAACAGAGAATGCTTTCTCAAGGATCGACAAATGATTCGCCAGGTGTCAGTTGATTGTGCGTTGGCCAACCTAAAATAGATTATGAGTTTGCCGACTAGAGAGGATCATGGGTATAATTATAATTTCACAATAATTCTAGGCCCCTATAAATATACGATCATTAAATTTAACTTGGATTATTGAAAGCTAATACAAAATAACTCATTTCAAATTTCCCTCTCTCTTTGTCTTCCTTGTGCAGTCTATTTCTCGGGTTTCATAAATATGGTTTCAACAATTATATTTTGTCTAATCATATCTTACTTGCCTAAATTAATCAAATGATTGTTTGAATGGGCTAATGTAAATAAAAAATTTGAACAAGTATTTGACTTCTTAAAATCTTAAACAAATTAAACAAGCAAATTGATGAAATTGAAAGTAATATCTAACAATTCTACATCAATTATAAGATGAAAAGTTAAAAGCAGCCTATTTTGTATTCATTTATATATATAAAAAAAGAAATAACGAATTTGTTCATTGAAATATTTAAATAAAAAAATTACAATAAATCAATTTGGAATAATATATAGTTATCTTGCCCGCTATATTCTTTAAGATAATTCTCTCCGTTGCCGCGGTGATTCGAATGCCGGCGTAGAGATTCTTCTTCGACGGTGAGAGGAGGCGGGGAAGAGGTGTCGTGGCTGGTTCTTCGGGCTATGGTAATTTTGTCATCAGGTGAGGTGTTGGGGGCTTAGTTGATTGGTGACTAGGGAGTGAATAACCTGTTGCTGAGATTGGGTTTTCAACCGGATTTGTGTCGCGCGTATCATATGCTGATGAAAAGGGGGTGTTTAAAGAGGGGAATGTTGTGGTGTTTATGTACAATGATTTGGCGAACAATCCAATCAATCCAAGGCCCGGTGTCATCATCAACCACCCGAGGGCAAGGAAGTTTTTGCCGGGGATTTTTTTATAATTCCGAATCAATTGTGTTAGTCTAAGCTGTAAGTTTGAGAATTTGAATGAGTTGTTTAAGTTTTCTTGTAAAATTGTTGCTTTCAGCTAAGTGCTTTAAACTTGTGAATTTTAGGTTTGCATTACTGATAAATGGTAAGTGGCAGCTTAATTTATTGTTCCTGAGTCCAAGAAGGAATGGATTATTGAATTTTGATTTGGTAAATAGGTACAATTAGGCATTACCACATGACTTGTAATGTTTGCAAAATACTTTGTTTGCACGCATCTTTGTCCAAGTTAATAAAGTCATTATGAGCATGCACCTCAATTGAGTTCAACAACTTACCGATTTAGAACCAGCCTGAACCAACCTAAACTTGAACCTTATCAAAATTGAAATCACCTAAAGAGTGGAGTTGCAAATAAGTGAATCTTAGATTAATTGTCTAAGAGTTAGCTCTAACTTGGTTCGTAGTACTAGCTACTATGCATGCTTGAGGGATTAAGAAATTTACCTTTGAATAGCGATTCACTAAAAAAAAACTTCTAAACTTCCTTAAGGTACTCTCCATTGCAGTAGAGGCTATATTAAAAAATTATCAGATTTGAATACTCATATTAATGCTTAGATTGACTAAGGAAAGCAAATCATGAATTTCAAATTAGGATTTCAATGGAGTTCAGGCCTGCTTTAATTTCTTCGGCTAACACAAAGCTATTACCCATTAAAATAAAATTAAACATATAAGCAACTCATGAGTAGCAAATGTCAACTTAAATAAATTTGGTTAACTCATAAAAAGGACAATACATCATATTCTAATTAAATTTGGGCATTTTGTGAAGGGATATAAGCACCATCCCAATTAGATTTGTGTCTTCTAATGGATGTAGGCCTCATCTTAACCAAATTCAATTGGTTTAGAACAAAGTCTTGAATCCCATCAATAGTTATTCAACCACCTCATAAGTAGAGTAGTATTCTTTGTCTCAATTATATTCAAGCATTTTGATGGAGATAAGCTCCACTTTAATTCACAACTTAGAATAAAATCCATTGAGCTTGTGAAATGGAGAATAAATGTTTTGTGTAACTCATAAATTAATATGCAAGCCTCATTATCAAATTCGGACATTTTATTGTATGCAAGTCTCATCCTAAAAATTTGGGTATTTGAATGGATGTAGGCCCCACCATAAAATAAATTATTGGGTCAACTTTTATGCCAACAAGTGACGTGCCAAAACTTACCGCGAGGTGGTCATACAACGCAAGTGCACCTACCAAGTAGTATGTGCTCTAAGAGTCCGCTATCGATATCACGAGGAAAGTGTTAGCAATTTGTTTACACAAAAAAATCTCCAGTTTACTATTTTAGTTAACCTAGCTCGACATGTTCATAAAGAGGGTTTGAATCCCATGATTCTAGCAAAACAAAGTAATTGGCAGATAACAAAAAAAATAAAAACAACTGAAATTTTTTTTGAGAGTTTCTTCAAGATATTTGAGGTTCGTGCCTCTGTGATTCCGGGATTGTGGTAGTCCTGACTTTCCTAATTTTTTTCTTACATTATTATTATCAATCAGGGATATATTATTCTTAATGCCTATGTCTAGGTAAAAAAAAGCCTAGAATCCATAAAACTGTTGTTTCCTCAATTTCTATGGCATCCTGCATAACTGTTCCGATCTCCTAGGATGATTGCAGAATAACTGGAATGTTTATCCTCTTGAAATTCTATGGTTAACTCTCCGTTTCCACTACGCAAGTGTTAGATGTCGTAATTTCACTAAACATTTTAACATCATAGTTGGTCAGACTATAAATTAAGCCCATAGGTTAAACAACAACATAGGTCATGGAAGCACAAGAAAGTGATAACGGAAAAATGTTACGGAAAAAATTACAATTAACTCCACTGCCCCTACATCACCGAGTCACGGAGAATGAATTTATTCAAGCATTGTTGAGAAAATCATAGCACGACGAACTATGTAGGAATTCAATGTAAGCAACAAAAACATGTAAAACTTACAGTAACTTGTTTTCTCCACAGTTGCAACAATTCTCCTTTCATACAAGTTTCTCACAACTCAAAAAAAAGATGAAAGCTCACCCCTCAAGGTTTCCACCAAAGGAGGAAGAAGACCTTGAGGAAAAACGCAAATTCTCTTCAAATCTTGCCTTCAGTAATTTCTTATGACTCCCTCATGTAGAACTCCCTTCACGGAGCCCTAACAATCACTTTTTTATCAAGATCACAACTTGGGCCATCAAATTTCCTTTCTAAAGTGTTTTCCTGTTCATCAACCTATTCACGCCAAGTGGCTTAGTGCATCATTGCCTCTTCTCATTATCTGTATCTACACTCGGCGCACCCGTTCCAATGCTCTTATTATGGAACCCTCTATCTCCTTAAAGGACCTTGACTCAACTCCAGGCGACATCCGTAGCACGACCCCTCCTCTGCATGAGGAGGTGAGTTCACCAAGTATGGTATGCTCCTCCCTCTACTCTATAGAAAAATGTATTTTTTCATAGATTATCGCCAACCTACAGAGCCTTTGCTACTGCCCTGACAGACCAACGGATCCCAACTATTATTGAGGTTTGCTCTTGCTGATCCAACCTGAAAAACAACAATAATTAAGGAGATGAATGCCCTTCATCGGAACTATACTTGGGACTTCGTTGATCTTCCTCAACGTAAGAAAGTTGTGGGGTGTCGATCGATTTTCAACACTAAATTCAACTCCAATAGATCCTTTGAACGCAACATGGTATGATTTGTTGTCGAAGGGTACTCACAAGCCAACAGAGTTGATTATGATGAGACATTTGCTCTAGTGGCTAACTTGATACAAATCGGGCCCTGTTGTCACTTGCGATGAATCTGGATTGACATTTATTTCAGCTAGATGTCAAAAATATGTTCTTGAATAAAGATCTTACAAAATAGGTATACATGTGACTCCCTTATGGCTTTGATTTTACTGCCTCCAAAGGGCAAGTGTGCAGGCTGCGAAAGTCTTTCTATGGGCTAATGTAGCCCTCAAGGGCCTGATTTGGCAAATTCAAAAAGTTGGTGGTGGGCTATGGTTTTACTCAAGCTTAATCGTATCACATTTTCTTCTTTTGACATTTCTCCAATGGGCAGGTAGCTATCATTATTGTCTATGCTGACGATATTGTTATTACATATAACAATCTCTTAGCATTGGAGTCATTGAAAGACATTATTGCAAAGTCCTTTGAAATTAAGGATTTGGGATCTCTCCGGTATTTCTTAGACATGGAATTGACTCGATCATCTCGGGGCATTTGCTATCTCAGCGCAAATATGTGATTGATCTATTGACATAGAATAACCTTCTCCTATGCTAACCAGTGGTTGTCCATATGGATTCCAATGAAAAATTATCGAACATTCCTAATGTTGGGACTGTTAATAAGGCTCACAACTAACGCATTGTGGGGAAACTCATCTACCTCAACCATACCCGCCCCGACATATGCCATGCAGTTGGTATAGTGAGTCAATTAATGCATGACCCCTATGAACACCATCTCTAAGTTGTTCGCCTAATTCTCTACTATTTAAAAGGTACACTAGACTCAGGTTTACTTTTCTCTCGTCACACCTCTTGGTCTATTGTTGTTTATACAAATGTTTATTGGTTCGAGTCGGTTCATGATCGATGTTCCACCTCGATGTATTGCTCATTTGTATGGGAAAATCTTGTCACGTGGAAAAATAAAAAACAGTCTGTGGTTGCCCGGAGCAATGCTGAAGCTGAATTCCAGTCTATGTCCCTTAGGCATCTGTGAAGACCTTTGGTTACGCATCTTGCTTCGTGAAATTCGTATGCCAAACTCAGTTTTGCTACAACTATTCTATGATAATAAGGTCGCCATCCACATTGCTCACCATCCAGTCCAATATGATCGTACCAAACATAATAAACATGTGGAAATTGACTTACATTCATTAAGGAAAAGATTGAGTCCGGAAAAATTTGTGTTTTTTTTGTGTCCTCCAGTGGTCAACTAGTGTATATCTTCATTAAGGATCTTTCTCGTCTTTTATTCTATGACTTCAAATCCGAGTTAAACATGACTGACATATATACTTCAACTTGATGGAGAGTATTAGATTTATAACGACAAGTAATAAAATTTGGTTTAAATATTGTAATTGGGTTAAATACTCCTTCTATCAATAAAATTATGTTGCTCTAGTCACAAATTTAACACTACCTAAAAGCATCACCCACACATTCCCAACACATCTAATGGCTGCTATAATATGGCCTTGAAATTTCCTTCATAAAAGATCACTACTTAGAGCCTTAGAAATAATATTTGAAGAATACCTCTAATGTTAAGGTGGTTGGGCGGGGGTTGGGGGGGATGGTGATCGAGCTCTCAAGCGAGGGAAATGGGCTCTAGGAAGGAGAATTCAAATGTGTTCTGTGCGGGTTCGGAGTGGTGGTGTTAGGTCATGGGAAGCTATTGGGATGAATTGAAAGATTGGAGGAAGTTGCATTGGATTGGGGAAGGCAAATGTGGAAGTTGGGTGCTCTAATGGAAATTCTCTCCGTGTGTGTGTGAATATCGTGTACCTGTTATGATGAAAATAAGTCAGATGGAGAGTGAGAATAGGAGAGAGAGGGAGAGAGTGATAACAATAAGGTGTGAGAGAAAGAGAGACGGAGAGAGGGAGAAGGTAGGAGAGATAGATGGGTGAGATAGAGAGCATGAGGGATAGATAAAGTGAGAGAGGGAAGTACGGAAAGATAGAGTTGGGTGTGAGAGAGAGGGATAGAGGAAGAGTGGAAAGAGGGAAATAGCGTGAGAAAGAGAAAGAAAAGGGAGAGAAAGTGAGAGAGAGTTAAAGAATTGCTCTCTGTTGGCGCAAAAAGAAGTATAGTTTTTAGTGGCAGTGCTGGGGAAGTTAAGGGAGGCCTGGCAGTGGTGGCACAACCATTGAGAGGCTGCCACATGAGAAATCAGTTATGGGAGAAGGAGTGGAGCTGTCATTTCAGTTACAAGTGGGCTGGGTCGTGCTTAGGTCGGGTTACCCTGTGTTTGGACTTGGGTTTAGGTGTGGATTTGAGTTGTGTTTGGGCTGATTTGATGCAACTTTAGTGTAAGGTTTGGGTTTGCTTGTATTTGGCCTGGTTTGATTTGGGCTAGGATTTGGATGTGGGGTTTGCTTGATTTGGTGTAGATTTAGTGTGGGGTTGGATTTAGACCATATGGTGTTAGAGTATAGGCTAGGATTTAGGTTATGTTGTGAAGATTTGAGTGGTTTAGGCTTGAGTTTGATTTGGGGTTTGAGTTTTATGGTAGATTTGAAATTGATTTGAGATTGAATTAGAGTTGAATTTGTATTGAATTTTAATGTTAAATGTGAATGGGTTTAAAGTTGATTTATGTTTGATTTAAAATGTGTGAGTTTGGATTGGGATGAATGTTAGTTTAAGTGTGATTTTGAGTTGAATTTAGGTGTGGATTTACGTAAATTTTAGATTAGATTTATGTATCAATTTATATGAAATTTTGGATTAAAATTGATATGTGATTTGATTATTGAGCTTAAGTATAAATTTATGTAGTTTGAATTATTTATTTAATTTATGGTGTTTTAAGTTCGAGTAAGTTGCAAATTAAGGTGCTTTGATTATTGGGTTTGATTTGAATTAGATTTAAGTTTGATATTGAATTTTGAGTTTGATTTGATTATTTATTCTTTGTTGGATATGATTAGTTTTAACTTTGATCTTTAATCACTTTAATTTGTCCTTTTAAGGTTAGCTTAACCATGGTTCAATGCGTAGACTAATCCAATTATGCACACCGCAAAGGAAAGGATTATGCTATGAAAGGATTAGGTGGCCCTCCCAAGATATCCCCAAAGTTGACTAAACCAATGGGTAGCCCTAATAATCCTAGCCCATGTGTTAATCTAAAAGTCAAAAAGGTGTCTAAGTCATGAGTCAAGTCCCTAGGTTCAGTGGGTCACATAGAAGGATGTTCAAAGTCATATGGGGTACTAAACTTTTAATTTTTATACCCTAGCCATAATCAATTCAACACCAAATCATGAGTCAAGGATTAAGACCAAGTAAATTTCAAATAAAATGAAGTGAAGATTTGGTTTAAGTTCTAATTTTTAGGTCTCAACAATTCACTAGTCCTCTGGGGTAGCCTTTGAGGATGTTCTAAGACTAGATCTTAGGCTCTAAGGAGGAATGAGAGGAGAGAAAATTGACCTCACAAAAAATATTTTTTTTTGCTTGAGACAGTGATGGCTGATTTGGAGAGTTCTTACATCAGTTAGATTTTATCAAGTCATGTGAGCATTTAAATGAAATCATCAAATAGTTAATAACTATGTATTTTTTGACACAGCAAATGATTTGCCCTGTTATGCTTATTAGTTGAAAACATGTTAGAATATTTTTTAGCAGGCCCAACTTTTATACCTTTTTGATTTATACTCTATAATTAGTTTGCACACCAACACGGACTAGACTTTCCTTAGAATAGTCTAACTTTTTATCTTCCTTTTCTACTTTGAAATTATCTAAGAAAGATATTGTTCTATCTATTTCTTTTATTTTCTTTATTGAAATGTTTCAAAAATTGGGTATGTTAATCATGTTTGCTCAACTGCAGTGAAAGTCATAATTTAAAGCTGGAAACAATGGAGAAGCAGTACTAAACAGGAAGCTGTCATCACAAAATGCATCACAATTTGAATTCCCTCTTGAGTTTTCTAATGTAATAGATTATGATTCACTTTCTTCCTATGACAGGTGAAGGCAAGGACATTGAATTTTAGAATTTTTAATGTTGGATCAAATGTGATGGAGTATGGGACCAAAAGCATCAAAGCTGAGAAGCTGTATTTGTACAAGAAATTTGATCCTTTAAATGCTATTATCAGAGACAATAATCTTCCACAAACTGATTTTACGTCAGTGGTGATAAACCAGAGAGATGGTCTCCTTTTCATGTAGAACATGGTTAGAGCTGTTTGTCTTTCTTTTAGTCATTTCATGGAGCTTAATTTTTCAGCACTTATCTTCTCCAGGATACTTATTGAACTATTTCCATAGATGTTAGAGTTGTATTTATGATCCTCCTTCCTCCTCCCAGATCCATTAGAGGAGATTTTTCGAAAGAGATTGAGTGTCACAACTCGACCCGGGGCTTAAAGTTAATTAAAACGGGTACAGATTGTCGGACGACATAAATTAATTTTCCTATATTCATTTTCTATAATTAATATTTAACAAATGAATGAGTCATTAATAAAATTAAATTATATCACCACAATTTAATTTATCTCATTACAGGTTATCCGCGTCTTCTATAAATATGTTATGTTCTATTGTTCATCTTTTAGTCAATTAATTACACATGAAAAGTTAGTTTAAAACAATAGTGAACTAACCAACGTCAGTGAATCCTCATACTTTTAAACTACATTAATATGAAGGAAAAAATAATACGCGTGTTAGTTAAATTTTTAATAAATCAGTATGAAACATTTAAATATTTATGAATATGATCACTTACGATATTTCATGTTATTCATTGTGTTATTATATTAATAACAAATATCTATATCATTTTATGTATATACAACTGTCATATGAGTACCGTCTAAAAATTGTACTAGTTATGATACTTTAATATCGATATTATTTTTCATTTATGTGCACGTGTACCTTAGCAATTCCCTGCTAATATCATAAATGGGTAACTCCATAATACCCAAGCATACATATGCAAACATACTATAACAAATAATATCTAGTAAATATCTTTTCATTCTCATTTGTATAACAACAATATACTTATACACGGATCAATATCTATTTAAACAATATTGAGTATACATGTCTCTCCAACAATATGAAAAAAATTCATTAGAACCATAAAGTATGGGCATGCAGTGGTATAAATATAGCAATATCAATAAGTATATTGTCAAAACAACAAAATATTACTATAACATAAGAGTATGGGTACTCACTTTGCTTTCTGATAATTTTTACTTATTTTAAAGTTCTGTAATATCTTTTACAATAGAATACCAATCATCAATTATAAATTATTATTGTTGGTAAATTAATTAAATGATCTGTAATAATATTAGGAGTTTATTTAACTAAAACATTTTATGAAATTTGATAATAACAGGAGTTTATTTAAATCCATCACTTAATTTATGTAGTATTATTAATTTATCACTGCAATTTCATATCTTTATATGACATAATTTAGTATTTAATTATTAGGGATGAATAGTTTATCTGATTATCATATTTTGATAGTAATATATTTAAAAGTAGAATAACTCTTAATTTTACCCGAATATATCCTTCTCGTTAGCACTTCTCCCTTACACACATAAATGAGCCCAAAGTCCTTGCTAGTCTTCCAAACATAAATTAACATAATTTCATATTAACATTCTTTTAAGTGTTCAATTAACATAAATTAGATGCATATCTCAATTCCTCTTATTGCAAGACAACAATTCCTTTAGAATCCTCTTTAACCCCACATTTACTGTTATAAATTCTTCTTTCCTGCTTTACAGTTTTGATTTGCAAACTAAAATCCACATAAATTCTTTACATTAAATTCCATTAAAATAACATTGAACCCTAACATTTATCTCAAGTATCTTGTTCTCCTTTGCAACATTGACGTCTATCTTCCCCTGAATTCGAGACTCAATAGTTTCAATCCTGATTTCAAATGCACATAAATTTAACATTTAAATAATAAACTTACAGACACACACACACACACACACCCTTTCATGTTATTGACTGCTCATTTCCTCCCCCTCTATCTGACTCCCTCAGAGTGATGAGGCATCATATTGAGGCCACATATTAAAGTTTATTTTCCATAATAGCGGTCATGGGCATAGTGATGCAGTGATCAAACATTTAACTTTTTTATTATTCATTTTTTTTAAATTTATAATTATGTTTTATCAGATACTTGTTTCTTAATTGGCAAATTTTAAGTGGTTGGAATATTCTGGCTGTTGGATTACTTTGCAAATGATAATTGAGGAGTTTATTTAGCATCACTTTTCCGTACTCTAAAGGCTACACAGTTTGTATTCATTTTTAAGTGCCGATTATTTTCTAGTTTGGCAAAACATGAAAGTGCAAAGTCTTTCCTGCTTAACGAATCGAATCCTTGCCCAGTGCCCGGGGAAAGAGGGGCTTTTTGTTTGATCGCTGCGGATAGGTGCAGTTCAGACTTCCTACTTCTTAGACATGGGTGCTCCACACCCATGAACCACCCGCTCTTCGCTTACCCAAACTCAAAACAGCAGCACATTACTCAAGACAACGGAAGCTACTCTTTCCGGGCGAATTCCTTTCATGATCTAAGGGAAGACGCAAGAGCAAGAGCAGATCCCTATCTTCAACCGGAAGCAAAATACTAATGGGGTCACCCTTGGGAAGAAACCGAGAAAGTCTAGAAACCCGGTAAAACAGCGAAATTTGCTCCAGCCTAGCCTTGAGGTTGATCTTCATGACGATTAGTAAGTTTTGATAACGACTGCTTCCTTTTTGGCTTGGGGTTTTAGTCCTAGATTTAGCATTCTACTTCATAACTAAATGAAGTTTTGTGTATTATTTTGGAACGCCATAAATTAGGTTTTAATGCTTTCTGATGCAGATTTAGGACAAGGATCACAAAATCATGTACACAAAATCAAATTAATAGTTTGACAACTTCTAATTTCGATACTTAATTCTATTTAGATGGAAGTTAGTATATGTAAACATTTGAATAAGAAGGTCACAAGCTAATAAGAAAAAAAATTAAGTTTTACCGATTTTACAGTTAATCAATCACACAAGTAAGCCTATCATCAAACTTCAAGGTATAAATATAGCAAGAGAAAGAAGTTACCATAATAACAATCCAATCTTCAAATCAGTACATGTAGATAACTTCCCAACTTCTAATTGCACAACAAATTAGAAAGAATAGCATCCAACTAACGTTCAAGCAAATAATAAATTATTACTCAAAATAAATATAGCAAAAGAAAGAAATTACGAAAATGGTCATCCAACCCTCAAATCAGTACAACATGATACTTCCCCACATTTAATTGCGCAACACATTAGAAAGAATAATATCCAATTATGAAGATGTGTAGAAGAGTTCTTCTCCCATTCTGTACAGATGTGAAGAAAAGTCCCTTCCTCACATTTTTTTGTCTTGCAGGTATGCCTTGGAGATTTGGAGTTGTACTGCTAAGTTACTGTGGTCTAATATGCCCCGGAGCGGCTGCTTTTCCATCAGGGACTATTTTGTGGATTAATCTCAGCTTACCAATCTTCTTTTTAAAATACTTTCTGCTATAATCTGTTGGTTCATCTGAATGGCTAGAAACAACATGAAGCAGGCTAACCAATGGGAGAATTCTAGTTCAACTTTTTGTCATACACCTACTCATCTTCAAAAGGTGATCATTTATGGTGGGATCAAGGACAT
Source organism: Phalaenopsis equestris (assembly GCF_001263595.1). Classification (NCBI taxonomy): domain Eukaryota; kingdom Viridiplantae; phylum Streptophyta; class Magnoliopsida; order Asparagales; family Orchidaceae; genus Phalaenopsis; species Phalaenopsis equestris. The sequence continues at coordinate 318,153 of NW_018165778.1, read as the reverse complement.
ATTTCTGGCTGTTCTAAATTTTTGGTCCAAGACCATCATTAGACCTGTTCAGACTTTAAGGCAGCTAACACAGCTGGTTTTTTGGAAGAAACATGAGCTCAATTGGATCAAAATCAATATTGATGATAGTTTTTCTGATACGGTTGTTGGGATTGGGATGGTCTTCGGAGATCATAATGGCATAGCTTTTCTCATGCTCTCAGCTCCCATTGTCGTTGTCTCTCCTTTGCAGGCTGAGGCTGAGGCTGTCCTGGCTGCTCTTAGGATTGTCTTCTCTTTGGATTGGAGCAAACTTCTTGTTGAGCTGGACTCTATGATTCTCTGGAAACGCAGCTCTTCTTTGACCTCTTCACATTGGCATATTTAATCTCCAGCTCAAGCAAATTGGGCAGCTCTCTGATTTTATGAATACACAGTGGACTTATATTCCTAGGGAGGGTGAAAGGCCAACAGATTGGCTAGCCAAAGAAGGTGCTTAATCTCAAATAGTTTTCTTAGTTAAGTTTCCTCCTACAGCCTTGCATCTTTTGCTCAAGGGAGATATGTTAGACCCCCTTCTTTAGTTGTGACTTTTGAATTTCAATGGAATATTTTACCTTAAAAAAGGATAAATATGAGAAGAAAGGATAAAAAAAAAACATGCTAGCAGCAACAACAACAACAACAACAAGCTTTTATCCTACTAAGTGTGGTCAACTACATGAATCTTTTTTCTTCATTGTGTCTAATTGAGTGTCGTATTTTCATTGAATTCTAATATATTAAGATCATTTTTTTATATATGTCAAGGTATTTTTAGGTCCACCTCTACATTTCTTAACATAAGTCATATCTAAAACAACCACTCTCCTAAGAAAATATCAGATGGTCAACATTTAATACGATCAAATTATCTAAGACGACTCTCTCTAATCTTGTTTGCCATTGAAGCTGTGACAACCCTTTAGCGGATATATTCATTTTGCATTTTGATTCTTAAAGTGTAAAGGCATTCATCCACCTAATCATTCTCATTTCAACAACACTTAGTTTTTTGCTTTCCTTTTATAGACCGACATTCTGCACCATAAAGCATTATAGGTCCCACCACCATCTTATAAAAATGTCCTTCAAGTCTAAGCGGCAATTGCTGTCACACAATAGGATTGATGCATTCCTCCATTTCAACCATCCAACTTGAATTCTACCGATAACATCCCTTTCAATATCGCCATCACTTTGAATAATATACCCAATATACCCAATATATCTAAAATGTTCATTTTTTTTAATGACTTTATCACTCATTATTACAACCTCGTCACTAAATTTACTATTAACAAAAATACATTCCATCTATTTCAATTTTAAATATACTCAAATGAAAGCCTTTAGACTTTAAAGTTGACCTCCATAATTCAATTTTTTTCCTCAACTCTTTCTCTAGTCTTATCCACAATAAGGATGCTATCGACAAAAAACATACACCAAGATACATCTTTTTGTAAATGTCTAGTAAGAACATCCATAACTAAAGCAAGAAGATATAGGCTTAAAGTCGATCACTGATGTAATCCAAATGAAATAGGAAAATACATGGTCAACCTTCCTTATGTTCGAACACAAATAATATCTATAATATAAATATCTTTAATGACTTGAATGTAAGTTATATGAACACCTTTTTTTCTAGAACTCTCTAAAATACTTCTCTTGGCATTTTATCATAAGTTTTTTCTAAATCAATAAAAAAGATATGTAGATCGATCCTTCTTCTCTTTGTACTTCTACATCAAACCTCTTAATAAATATGTAGATTTCATAGTAAACTTTCCCGACATAAATCCAAACTAATTTGGTTAAATCTTTGTATCATGTCTTAACCTATGCTCAAATCTCTCATAATTATAATGTATGACACATTAACTTAATTCTTCTATAATTTGCACACTCTTGTGCATCCCTTTTAATCTTAAAAATTGGGACATAAATGCTCTTTCTCCACTTCTCAGACATATTTGCAGTTTTTAAAATAATATTAAAAATTTTAGTAAGTCAAGAAATTCCTAAATCCTCTAAATATTTTCACACTTCTATTGAAATATCATCAAGTCCTATTGATTTTCCATCATTCATTTTCTTTAAAATCTCTTCATTTTTCATTCGTAGCACACTTTACTTGGACTAAATCCTTCCTTTTTTTATCTCTTTGTTTTGCTCGTTTATACATGCATCTTTCTTTCTCTTTCATATCTAATATATAATATAAAGATCACTAAAAATAGACTTTTTAGCTTCACAAGTTGCTCTCTTAGACTCCTTATGGGTCATCTTATATTTTTTTCAATTCATTGAGCTTTTATATTTAAACTAATTTCTATAACAAAATTTACTTTATCTTTTCTTGTACATTATCATTCCACCACCAATTACTTTTATTTATAGAGTTTTTCCTTTTAATTTCTTAAGTACAATTTTTGCATCTTGCTTAAAAATGCTCATTACTTTATCCCAAATGACAATAATTTTTTTATGAATAGCCCAAATCTTAAGATATTAAAGTTTACTCGTAAAAATAGTTTTATTTGTGACAAGTGTCTCCTTCTAATTCTATGATAATATTTTATTGTATTATTCATCCCAACCCTTCATCTTAAATTTAAAACTAATTATCGATGTTGAGTACTTAATTTTTACATGGAATGACCTTATAGTCTTTACAATCTCGACAATATGTTTTTCTTATAAAAAAATAATCAATTTTTATTTTATTTTATTCATTTTTATAAGTTATAATATGTCAATCTCTTTTCTTAAATAAATTATTAGCAAAAATAAAATCATAAGCTAAAGTAAAATCTAATATAATTTTACCTACTTTATTTGCACTTTAAAACCTTATCCACCATGAATATTTCTGAAATTTTCTATCACTCTAACAACCTGTCTATTTAAATATCCAATAAAAATTCTTTCTTAAAGAGGTATCCTTTGTATTAATTCTTTTAGAGTATTCCAAAATTTTTCTTTAAGTAGCATGAACACTTACAATATTAGGAATCTTAGTTTCAATAATAATTTTTCAGCCTGTAATTTTATCTTCTATTCTATTAATTATTACAACATTATCTTTCAATCTCTTATATATAATTACATTTACATCATTTCTAGTTCGACTCCTATCTAAATATCAAGGATTAAAATATAAGTCATCATTCTCCTTAGCCTTTTCTCCAATCCATTTTATTTTAAGAATGCATAAGATATTTATCTTTCTATGAATCATAATATCTACTAATTCCCTTAATTTACTTATTGGTGTACATAAAATTTAAGATTTTATCTTAGTATTAGTTTAATGGACTAACATTTTTACCCGCATCAGTGCAGTGATCCTTACATACTTTTTCGTTATATTCAGACCATACAATCCATCGCTTCTAGGAGACATCCTAGTATTTACACAATGATTTAACGAATTCTCATTATTTTTGGAAAAAAAAAATTACGCTGGCTATCAAATGCCCAACGCAATCCCCATTTTTTCCATTTGGGGCACAGGAACTAGCAATGACAGTTGCAAGAGAATACGAAACTATAACTCAAAATATACATTTCAAAAGTAAGAAGTTATCAAAATAACATTCCAACTCTCAAATCAGTACAAAGAGATGACTTCCCATCATCTGATTGCACAAAAAATTAGAATATATATATATATATATATATGAAAGCCCAAAAAGGTTAATATATTAACTAGAAAGAAAGATACAGATACAATGAGATGGAAGGCCCAAACATGACACCCTGCTCACAAAAAACCACATGGGGTTTCACAACTAGAAAATACTGAAAAGTACATTAGAGACATAAAGAAATGCCTAAAAATGCAGAAATACATAGTATCAGGTGGCTAGAGAGCAACCTAATTTGGTTTTTCCTCTGTCTCTGGTTCTAGGAAAGGAGCAAGCTAATAAGTTGGTAAGATGATTGCCATTGCCAGTAGTAACCAATGTATCATCCAATATGTTCTCGAGCTGGAGTCGGCCTCCATTCTTCTTCTTCCTCCTGAAATAAACCTGTCATTCCTCTTTCGAAGATCGACTCACCTGATCTTGGTCTACAGTGTGTTAGAGATGTACATATTGTTGGACATTAGAAGCAACTACATGTTGTACCGGCTGATCTGTTATTGGATCAAAGGAGCACTCTCGCGTGTCTTGGCATGTGAGTGAGTCTTCTTCAATAACAATGGGTGGTATTAGCACAACTGGATCTGTAGCTGTAATATGTTGTTCTTCTTCAGGAACTGCAGTGTTGGGAAGAGGATCGTGTTTCATCTTCTCAACAGGGGTAGTAGGTGGTTGTTTTTTAGCGATATTCGACCTTAGATGAGGATGCAAACGATAACAAACAATAGAGCTGTGGTCAAACATACTACAATGAGAGCAATAAGGAGGATGTGGTTCCATTTTAATCTTTTGTCAATACCCATTGTGCCTAATGCCAATCCATATCTCATCCGAAGCTGGTTGAGTGATATCTCTCTCAACAATCACACAAGTCACAGAGAGTCTAGTGACAACAAGCGTAAGACTATCCACCTTGAGAGACTTATCGTAAGCAGTTGCTAAAGAGTAGAGGATTTCTATGTTGAATAGATGTAATTTTAACCCCAAAAACTTTATCCAAACAAAAATGATAGGGGACCCTGCTTTTGGATCAAAACAGACAGTTCACTTCAGAATTTTCATAAAACGATTGTCAATCTTGATAGTTTTTCAAGAGAAAATACGAGTGTAATCGACATCATGAGATAGTTGAATAAGTATATGTCTACTGTCAAGTAGGCCAATGTTCTAACTGCCCAATAGTTTCATAGTATCAAACTCCTTCCTAATGATCTCCAGTTTTGGGTGACCATAAAGGAATTTCCCCACTAGAGAGAAACGCCAAGAGGACGCGAGAGTACCGGTTTCAACATTTGTGAGAATAAGTGCAGACTTCCCATTTTTTTTTCCAAGTTTTTTAATAAAAGTGTGATCACTGCCACCTTCAATAGCCTCGTGGTACGATTATGGAACATTGCAGGACTTACCGATAGCAAAA
>NW_018165778.1:312505-312818 GCF_001263595.1 Phalaenopsis equestris | reverse complement strand
GTTGACTTGGAACTAGGATACACCATATCTTCACAATGCATTAATTCATGGTTTATTTAGAATGGATATCTATCACATTCTATGTGAAATGCCTAACTTGGTCTTTTGCCCCTAGGCACCTTCAAATTACCTAATTGCCCTTGGGACCCAAATTTGGCTAATATTCCCAAATTTTGCCAAAATACCCAAAATTGAGCAAAACCCATTTCAAACACCTTGAATACATCCAAATTTGTCAAAACTGACAAAAATGACCAAATGACCAAATTACCAAAATGCCCATCCATGACCCAAAATCCAAAAATTCCAAAAA
>NW_018165778.1:251979-312405 GCF_001263595.1 Phalaenopsis equestris | reverse complement strand
AAAAATAGTGCCGACACAGACGTTGAACCTGGAGGAGGGGCATGAGCAGGAAAGTCACCGGCAAGAGCATTTGCATATGAACGAAGCGTCGATGCCATCTCTCTCACAAGACAGGAGAGAAATAGTTTGGCGGGCAGGAAGCGAGCAGATAGGCGAACAGGAAACCTTCTGCCAGGCAGGAAGCGAGAAGAAGGCGCGCCCTTCTGCGAACAGGAGTGAATCGCAGATGAAACAACAGCTCGAAACCGGAGCTCGAAAAGGGAAAGCGCCGAAGCCCTTCATCTTATGACGCGAAGACGACGAACGCAAAGCCCTTCGTCGTTGTCATCGAGTGCAGGAAATTTGTCGTCAAGCACCAGATAAAAGATTGACGATCGAAGGAGTCAAACCAGAGTTTCGCCCGTTTCGCCCGTTTCGCCATCGGGCGAAACCCTAGCAGAGCAGATGACGACTGACATTTCGTATTAAAACATATTTCTTGTATATATATATGTATATATACTCATTATACAATAATGCAACAGGAGCTCCATATACATTAAAGGTTTTGTAGAAGTCTGTAGTGTTGTTCTTCCCACTTCTCAACAAAGAACTCTAAAGTAACGCTTTGGAAAAGCAACCAAAACCCGACGAGTGGATGGAGCTTCTGTGCACAAAGCTAAGTCCCCTTTGCATGCTGAACTATTTTACCTTCACCATCAATTGTTTCCTTTGTGACTTCTCATTGTAAAAATAATGATATTTTTTATGTGATATGAAAGATTTGTTGGAATTGAGAAGCTTTTAGGATTTGGCGAAGGTTAAAAATTTATTGAAGAAGCTTCACTTCTATTTATCATTTTTTGTTGGCTTAATACAAACTCAAAGTCTCCACCCCTATTTATATTAGTGACACCTCCTAAATTAATAGCTAGAATTGTGTCACCACAATTCTAATATCATGATTATAAATAATTTCATACCTATTACACAATAATTTCATACCTACCACACATTTTGGAATAAGCTTCTAGATGAGACATGTTTCTAGAAATTAGGCTCTTATTGTGTTTTATTTAAATAACTAAAATCAAGTTTATATTTCAACACCCTCTCTTAAACTTGATTTTGTGATTTCAAGTAACTTTTCATTTTAATAAGATCTTCACTCTTGAGTGACTTAGTAAAATAGATGCAACTTGATCTTGATACTTCATGTACTGCACTTGTATCTCATTTCTTTCGATGCATTCTTTGATGTAGTGATAACGCGTATCAATGTGCTTGCTTTTGTCGTGGAAAACTGGATTCTTTGCTAGCATTTTTGCAGACTTATTATCGATACAAATCTTGATCGCCTCTTCTTGTAGTAAATCATCTCGAGAATATAGTTGTGTAAAAATTATAAAATTGAATCCGCTATGCAACGGTGCCAAAAGCTTTAATGCAATATTTTATGAATAAGAAATTTAAACAATTAATGTTGGGATTCTACGCAAGTATACATGTCATTATCAAATAATAAAAGTCCTTCTATTTAAGCCCCAAATATCGATCCCACGGAGAATGTTTATATTTGAAATGATAAATTTACTAGGAAATTCAAAGAAAGTCAAAACAAAATTACTGTCTCTAATTTCGAATGTTGAGATATTATTGAACTAAATTATTTAACTAATAACAAAACTGAAATACAAAGTTTAAACAATAACTACTATACTATTAAGTTATGTTTATGTGATGAAGATTTCTTATATGAAAAAAAATCTTTCCTACTACAATGAGGTTTTGGTAAAATGATATGAGATAAATAGTTCTAATATGTATTGTGTCAAATAAGAACAATTTTAATTCTCTACCTTGATACAATGCTATAGAAAATCATTGGTTAATTCCAAGTTTAGTCCCTAAATCCGTGGCTAGGCTAGGAGGATATTGACTCCCACTTCAGAACTCTCACTTCCCTTCACCTGAAGGCTAACTCTCACTTTAGTTTTTAAACACTAAGACTGAATTGGAGATTTTAGTCTGTCACCCTAAAGATTCTCCAATTCTACACATAACAAAGTCTATTTCCCTATTTATTTGAACTTAATTCCATGAATGAAATTCTCCTTCATGGAATCAAATGTGATCCTCACTTTATTGTAGAACTCATACTCCATTTCCCGGATCATATATTTCACAACACATTTTAACAATTCAATTGTACAGATTGAAAAGTAAATTAAGTTCAGAGTTGAAAATCATCACAATTTATTTTATATTTTAATATTGATACATCCATATTATCTCTTCATTTCACCATATCTCAGAGTAGGGAGAAAGATAAAGTAAACTACTCATACTTCATGGGAAAGATACACCAAAACACAATTTTTATATATAAAAGAAAGTTCATACAATACTAATAAACAAACAACACACTAATAAATAAACAACACTTATCTGAAACTCTTTCTCAAAGCAAATCCCTTGTAACATCTTCTAGGAAATGTAGGAAGAAGAAATCTCTCACTTTTCTCCTTCTCCAACACTCTTAGAGAAGAATTCACACTTAATCTCGCCACAAAAATTCTAAACTCTTAAAGAAAAATCACTAATAGACTCCTAAATGGTGGTGGAATGAAAATAGAAAAAGTTTATGGAGGCGAGGTATGGCGAAAATGAGCAAGGAGGGATAAAGAGGAACGAAGAGGGGGCGAATAAAGACCAAGAGAGTTTTTTTTGATGAATTTCGGCCCCAAATAGAGCCTAGAGTTGGTTCTCCAATAGGTGCATCCAAAAACTAATAAGTGCATCCAAAAACTCTTCAAAAAACGTCCAGATTCGTTGAATCTTCTAGAAATAGGGCCTAAACCGTCATAAGCGCCGTCAGCGCCCATTCTGGCGCCGTCGGTGCCAGTGCTCATTTAATTAATTGCTGCTCTGTATCAAACAACGCCGTCGACGCTAAGTCTGGCGCTGAACAAATTTTCAACTTCTTCATTTTTGCCCCAAATTTTATTTTTTTGCTTCCTTTTTGCTTCAAGTTTTAAAATTCAACAATCTGCAAGAAAACATAAAAATACCTTCCATTAAAGTACAATATTACCAAAAATGAGTAGAAAATATGAGTCTAAAAATGCATATATTTTTTGTGTATCAGTAAACTTAACTCCTTTAATAGATTTCAAAGTCAAATTGCATGACAAACACATGAGGTTGTAGTCACGTACTTTGTTTCGCAAGTAAAAAGAGTGACAATTGGTTGTTTCTTTGATATCCAAGTGAATGCAGTGTCTCCTATGAAGAACCTGTAGTGCTCTTTCTATCATCCATGTCTCTAGCCCAATCACTGTCGCTATATCCTAAAAGCTTGAAATTTTTAGATGATGAGTAAAATATGTCAAAATCAATTGTACCTTTGATATAACATAATTCTTTTAGCGGTCCTCAGGTGGGTAGCAGTCAGAGTCTCCATGTAGCGACTGACAAATCCAACATCATAAAGAATATTAGTCCTCGTGCATGTCAAGTAGCGCAAAATTCCAACCAAACACTTGAAAATCATTGGAACAATTTTTTTTCCCTCATCATACTTTGATAGCTTGACTCCATATTCTACAGGGTTTTTATAGGTCGGTTATTATCCATCTTGAACCTCTTCAATATCTCTCTTGCATAACATTCTTGAGAGATGAAATTCCCATCTTCCATTTGCTTGACTTCAATGCAAAGGTAGTATGCCATGAGCCCATTTTCCTGTCATTTTGAACTTCTTTGTCATCGTTTCTTTGAACTTTTCAAACATGCTTGGATTGTTTCTAGTGAAGTTCAAGTTATCGATATATAAACGAACAATCAAGACAATTCCATCCTCATTCTTGATGTAAAGAGCATGCTCCTAAGGACACTTTATGAAGTCTTTCTCTTGTAGATACTTGTCTATTCGGCTATTTCATGCTCTTGGTTCTTGCTTCAGCTCGTAGAGAGCCTTTTTTTATCTTTAGAACCTTGTCTTCTTGTCCTTTAACTTCACATCCTGGTGGTTGTTGAATGTAGACTTTTTTTTTCAAGTATTCCATTCAAGAAGACATATTTTACATCCATTTGATGTATTCTCCATGTATTCTCCACTTATTTGTATTCTCCACTTATTTTGAGCTGCCAAAGAGATAATTAGTCTAATAGTTTCTAATCGAGCAATAGGGGCAAATACCATCATAGTCGACATCTGCTCTTTGACTGCAGCCTTTTGCCACCAATCTTGTCTTGTATCTTTCAATTTCTCCTTTGGAATTCTTCTTTGCTTTGTACACCCACTTTATATCAATTGCTTTATGCCCTTTAGGAAGTGAAGCTAGCTCCCATGTGTCGTTCTTCTTGATTGCCTTGATTTTATCATCCATTGCATCTTTCTACTTCTTGCTTTGTATGACTTCTTGGAAATTCATGGGCTCATAGTTGGCAAAGAGACAAAAAAGAGTAAGATTATCTTGATTTTTTGTTACCTCATAAAGATCATGTAATCTTCTGAAGTGTGATACTCTTTCACTTAAATTTTCTCTTGAAGTTGACGATGAGTATTTGTAGTCAATGTTGTTTGTGGAGCAGTATACTCTTCTCTTGCTTGCTTGATCCTTGGCTGCTCTACTTCTTCTTCTTGAAAATATGGGAAAAGGTTGTCGTCCTCATCATGTAGTCCTTAGTCCCATTCTCCTCCTTCATCAAATATGACATCTCTGCTGATGATTGTCTTCCATGTATTTGGATTGTATAACTTATAGTCTTTTGAGTTGGTGTCGTAACCAATGAAAATGAACTTCTGGCTCTTGACATCCAGCTTACATCTTTTCTGGTCAGCTATATGTTCATGAGTTATGCATCCAAAAACTCATAGATGAGAGATGCCGGGCTTCCTTCCACTCCATGCTTATTGTGGTGTATTTCCCAACACACTTCTTGTTGATGATAGTTTAGCCAAATAAATAGAACATGCAACCGCTTCTGCCCAAAACTCATTCAGCAATCTCTTACTTTTTAACATACTCCTTGCCATGTCAAGGATGGTTCTTTTCTTACTTTTCGCTACTCCATTTTGTTTGGAGAATCTTGAAACAGTTAGAAGTTGACATATTCCGTTGGCTTAACAGAATTCTTGATATTCTTTTGAAGTAAATTCTCCTCCTCAATCAGATCGCATAGCTTTGAACTTGAAATCACTCCCTTTCTCTATATTTGCCTTAAACTTCTTGAATATTCCAAAAACCTCTAATTTTTGTTTTAAGAAATACACCCATTTATTGTGAAAAATCATCTATGAAGAAAAGAAAATAGGTGCTCTTACCGAGTGAGCTTGACTTTATTGAACCGCATACATCTGTATGTATGAGCTCAAGAGGCTTTTAGGCTCTTGAAGGCTTTTATTAGGCTCTTGAACTTGACTCCCTTGGAAAACTTTTCCTGAAGTGCTTTCCGAGTAAACATCCTTCACATAATTGATCAGGGTGGTTGATGCAAGGTAATCCTCTCACTATCTATTTCTTTGAAAGTAATTCGAGCTCTCCAAAGTTGTGATGCCCAAATCGAAGATGCCAGAGCCTAGAAGCATTTTTATAACAGGTCTTAAGACATTTGACAATATCGTTTTGAATGTTGAGCAAGAACATTCTATTTTTAGACATTGGCACCTTAACAATCAAGTTACCAATATTGTCTTTAAGAAGAGAGTATTTTCTTTCAAGTGAATATTATATTGTTTCTCCAAAGTTTTCATAAACTTAAAATGTTGCTCTTCATATTTTGCACAAAGTAAACATTAGAAATAAATTGATGCTTCCCATTTTTCTGGCAGATGAGAATGTTACTTTTGCCTTTCACCTCTATCTTAGACTCATCTCTAAAAGACACATTGTAGCATATTGATTCATCAAGCTCTACAAACATGCTTCGTCTCCCACACATATGGTTGCTTGCAACGGTGTCCAGGTACCATGTATTATCTTCACCTCTTTCATTGTCCTTGTATGCTAGCTGTAGAGTGTCATCTTCTTCTGTCTTTTATTCTATGTAGTTGACTCTTTCATTAACTTTATTTTTAGGTGCTCTATATTCTTTCACATAATGTCTGAACTTGTTACAATTTTAGTACTTAATTTGAGATTTATCATACCTCGAATTTGAGCGCCCTCGTCCACATCCTCTTGTAGATCTTTCTCCTTTTTCATAGTTTTGGTTGGTACCCCATCCTTGCTTGCTAGCATGATATCGTCTTTGTCCACTTCCTCTTCCATGTTGGCTTCTAATATTGTTGAAACTTTCATCTTTTTGAGTTGGTTGGAGACCTGTCTTAAGAAGTTGTCCGACAATTTCATCATTCTTCTTCTTCTATTCATGGGCTTGCAATGAACCCAAAATTTGCTTTATTGTCATGGCTTGTAAATCCTCGGTCTCTTCGATAATGGTTGGGATACTATCAAATTTTGAATCTAACGATCGAAGAATCTTTTTCATGATAAGCACATATTCTAACTTTTCACCATTTCTTTTTAGTTGATTGGAAATGATAGTGACTCTAGAAAAGTAATTGGAGACCAACTCTCCTTCTTTCTTATGCAAAACATCAAATTGGCTTATTAAAGTTTGAAGTATTACATTTTTAACCTTTCCTTCTCCCTTATACGAGACTTCAAGCTTCTTCCATGCTAGCTTGACCAAAGTAGCACTTGAGATCTTCTCAAAACCATCTTCATCTAAAGCTTGATAGATGAGAAAGAGAGCCTTCTTGTCTCTCTTTCGCAAATCTCTTAAGTTATCCTTTTGTGTTGTGGATAGAGCGGACTCGTTGCTTGGCTCATCGTACCCTTTCTCCACAACCTCCCAAACGTCATGCGCTCCAAGGAGTGTCTTCATATTTATACTCCAATTGTCGTAGATGCTTTCTTTAAGCATCGGAACTTGGAAGGAAACTATGTCACCATTTGTCATTGCTCTATAAAAGAAACTTTAGTCTCTGATACCACTTTGTTGGAATGAAGAAGCTTTTAGGATTTGATAAATATTAAAAATTTATGGAAGAAGCTTCATTTCTATTTATCGTCTTTTCTTGGCTTGATACAAACTCAAAGACTCCATCCCTATTTATATTAGTGACACCTCCTAAATTAATGGCTAGGATTGTGTCATTACAATTCTAATCTAATGGTTACAAATAATTTCATACCTACCACACAATAATTTCATACCTATTACACATTCTATAATAAACTTCTAGATGGGACATGCTTCTAGAAATTAGACTCTTATTGGGTTTTATTTAAATAATTAAAATCAAATTTATATTTCAAGAAGATTTGGATAGTATAAATATAACAAGTGATGTCCAGACGATAGAGATATATATGTGAATACACAGGAATAGGTAGTATGTACGTAAACGCCTCTTGATCCATCAATGTCAAATGTGGTGGTACAAGGTACGTGTCGACTCAGTGGTGCATGCTTGGTGACAAAACCTGATCAGGAAAATTAAACAAAAACTAGGGCATAATTTTTTTGCACGTTTAGTCCAAGTTTGAACCTTGGAGACTGATTATTTTTGATACATTAATTAACATGGAGTTTTACAATTGTTTGTCTTCAGTAAATGAATGATTTATATAATTAAAATTTACATGAGAGCAAAGAATAAATTTGATACACCACAAAGAAATTTTCATCATCTGACACAAATCTCGAGGCATGACACGGATCCTGAGATGATATTTTGAGCAAGAAACGTTCAAATCTTGAGAAAAATTCATCCAAAACTCCGATTTCAACAAACTTATAGTCAAACTAACCGACTCAATGAGACATACCTAATAATATAAAACTAGTCCAATCCAAGTCAAATTATGCTCAGATCAAGTCATTAACCATCATTAGAAGATTTTCGGACACGTTTGGTAGGTCAAACATATGTGGACACTAGCAAGACTATATTCGAATCAAGCGTCTCGACAAGATAAATCCAACGAGCTTAAGATCACTCAATTCTGATTGTTAAGGCACTCAAATGTCCATTAAACATCGCATGATCGAAGGAAACTCACTGGACCGTCCGATCAAAATAGTTGATATTCTTGCATTAATTGTACCCAGAACACTATAAATAAACCCTCACCCCTCACATGAGGGGAAACTAAAGTCTAGAGAGAGAGCTTGAGGCCTTGAGGAGAAGCTGCAGCTCAGTGATATAGCCGATTGTCGTCGACCACCGCCGACCTCAGTTGTCGACCACCGCCGACCTCAGTTGTCGACCACCGTCGACCGCCGAAGACCACCGCTGACCTCCGACGACCACCTCCGACCGTCGTCGACTTCTGCCAGCTGTCATTGACCACTACTAACCACCATCGATCACCACCAACCAGACGCCATCAGTCGATGTTGTAATCTAAAAAGTATAGTTATTCTTTCCTTTTTGTGGGACAAGAGATTTCTGTAATCATCAATCAATAGCGGATTTCCGTAACTGGCCCAAGCCCCGTGATTTTTCCCTTACGGGTTTTCCACGTAAAGACTTTTGGAGTCATCACCGCTTGTTTCTCTTTCATCTGCGTGTGTGTTGAACTTTTGTACAATGCCATGACGATAGTCTGTTACTCTACCGCCGTGAATTTTCTAGCACGCATCAAACTTATATTGAAAATATTGTTAGTATTAGCTTAATATCTTGTCAGAATCATTTGTGCGGATACACAACATATTGTTATTGTATGTTAGTTGAAATAGTCAAGCGCAGTATAACCAATTTAATATAATTGAATTTTGTGATGAGATTTGTGATTGGTCGATATCTGTTGCAAATTATAGAATTTTCAGGTCTCGTGCCCCCAATATAACATCTCTCTGCTGCTCCGACCCCCGATCGATATCCTTTTCCAACTATTATAGGCTTTGATGAATGACAATTGACCCTCAACAACTCTTTTGACAATGGCCTCTCAAAATCTCACTTTGTTGAGTCATAGCTGTGATGACAACCTTAAATAGTAGGTGTTTTCTTTGCTCGTTGTATTTTGATTGTTTGCAAATGCTAGACTGATGATGTCAAGTAGAATGTTTAGGTAGCTTTAGGTTTTTATTAATTTGTTACGGACAAATTAAATTTGAATTTTTATATGTACCAAAAATTGTCTTAGCAACATATTCACTTAGCCTTAAGTTTCAAGTAAAATAACAGTTTTGAATTGTTGTGTTTTCAATATTGATGACAAACAAATAGTCTATTAGTGTTTCTAATATTGTTTGCATATTGTTATATGCATTTTAGATGCGTTGTTTGTCTATTTGATGTGTGTTGCTAGAAGATTCGCGGCGGTAGAATAATAGATTATCATTTTTGCATTGCACGAGAATTCAATACTCACTCAGATAGAAGAAACACCACCACTAGCGACACCAAAAGTTTTTACATAAAAAACCGTTAAAGAAAAAAAATCTAAGGGGTCGGATCCAGTTGAAGAGATCCATTATAAATTAAAGATAACAAGTACAACCCATTGTCCCTTAGGTGGGAAAAGTTACAAAGTCTCTTGAGTTATAACATCGATTCTTAGAGAAGCTTGTTGCAAGGAACGAGCAGCGACCGAGAACGATAGGCAGAGACCAACAAGTGATAGTCGATGGTGGTTAGCGATGGTCGACAGTGGCAGAAGTGATGCTGGATTTCAGCTCCTCAAAGCTTCAAATTCTTCCTCAATCCTCAAGCTCCCCCCTCCATGATAGGGGCGAGGTTTTATTCAAAGAGTTCTCGGTGCAATTAATGTATGAATATGAATTACTATAATCGGAAGGGTCAGAGGGCTTCCTTCGATCTGACAACGTTTAATGTACATTTGAGTGCCTTGACGATATCAGAATTGAGCGATCTTGAGCTTATTAGATTTGTCTTATCGAGACACTCGATTTGAGCATGAACTCGCTAGATTCGTCATCCGATTTACCTTCTAAATGTGTCCAGAAAGCTTCCAAAAGCAGTTTAATAGTTTGATCACGGCTTAATTTGGTTCAAATTGGATCAGTACATTGAGTCCGCTAATGGAGCAGATCAGTTTGACTGTTAAGTTTGTTGGAATTGAAGCTCTAGATGACTCTCAATCAAAATTTAACTTTTTCTTCCTCAAAAGTTTGCATCGAGATCCCAGTCATGCCTTGAGATTCATGCCGGATTATGAAGATTTGTTGGATGCATACTTGTCATTTTGACCTTTCCCGGGCTTTGTAAATATGAATCTATGATCGATTGAGAGTTGTTGTGATTATTATTAATTGCTTGTGATCAATCACAAACATTATTTATAATAATAATTGTAGTGGTTGCTTCACCACCATCCTTCTACTTACCCATTATTGCAACTATAAATAAGTTAGCAGAGCAATAAACAGTTAAGAGCTCGGCTAACTTGATCAATGTGCTCAATTCTAATTTCCTTTTCATTTATGAAATCTATGTTTAAGTTTTCACTCACTGATAAATATTTTTTTTTTTCAAAATCTTATCATATATCAGGAATTTATTTCATGATATGAAATCTTATAAGATTTATTTACTAATTTTGGTATTTTGCACAATTATAACAAAGATTAATGAGAGTTTAAACTCACATAAATGATTTAATACAAGCATCAGTTTCATACTTTTTAGAATGTTATCAATGACTAAAATTAAGCTAGTACTTTAATTACCATAATTCAAATAAAAAAACTTTTTGCTCTAAATATGCTCAATAAATACTCCTATATATTGCATCACTTTTTCAAATTGCATCTGGCCTTAATTTCACCATCATTAGGCACCCATTTTCCCTGCCTAATAGCTCATCTTATGCTCGTGTTTGTGATTTTGTGTTGATGGAACTACCGATCACCCTTGACAATAAAAACTCATCACGAGCAACACAAAGAACTGAATTCTAGCTTAAAGAACACATAACAAGAAAACAAGAATGTAACGAAGAACATCAATAGAATTTTACGTGATTCGGTCCATATGACCTACATTGACGGGAGGAAAATCAACTATGAAACCCACTAAGACAATAAAAAAAATTTACATAACTTTTATATTAAGAATGAGCTCTCATATTGTCATGTTCTCTCTCTCTCTCAAATTACCTTAATACAAGATCTTCAAGAATCTCTCCTTACTCTCTACAAGCTATCCTCTTCTTTCTCTAAAAAACTGATTTTCTTTCCTTCCACATTCCCAACAAGTGTTTCTCATTCTTTATAACTCATGAGCCTTGTACAAATAGACCCGGTTCATAAATTGGAAGCTTTCATAATTCTTTAATAGTTTTGATAGAATTGCAAGTATGCCCCTTGCATTAGTCTAGTAATTGTGAGTCATCACGACATTTTGAATGTATCATGTGCGTTGTCCGGATGTACGAATAACATATGAATCGTACCACACCATTATACACACGATATAATGCAATCTTTTTAGTGATGTGGCTTGAAATTTCTTGGGCACAAATACTTAACAATCTATATAAAAAAAAATTTATATGATTAAGGAGGGTGAGATGGGTGCTAAAGGTCACGTGGCTGCATGTAGGCATCTCGATACCTCTAGGGTTCAATAAGAGGGCTAATACTCCACCTACGCTGCCATATAAGCCAGACTTGGTATCAGCGGTCAGGCTTAGCCCTATAAAAGCTATATGCATCAATATGCATAACCATTCCCCCCTTTTTCCACTCATTAATTATTTCCACAACAAACTCGAGGAACAGCGACAGCTATACCTCCCTAATCAAGTCCAGACGACAACATATGGCGAAATTTGTATTCAATGTACGCCAATAATGCTTTCATACATACATATATTATCCACATATAGGCCACTCAATTCTTGTATTTACAAATCTAGCACTAAAATTTTAGTTTTTATATTTGGTTCTATAATTGATCAATTGAGAGTGTCCAATGCCTCAAAAATCTCATTATGAATCATTGTACCTGATCTTTAGTCATTTGGAAATACTTATAGTTTGAAATCATAATTATATAAATATGCAATCAGTTTTCATTTATGTAATTAGTAATTAAAAAATCTTATAATTTATTATAATTGTTAGGTATGACTCATATACCAGATAAGGGACATATGTTAGAGCGGAACGGAGTGAGCCAATGGGGAAGAGCTCGCGAGTGGAGTGATGCAGAAGCATCTGTTCAATCGTGAAAGTTACGTTTTGTGGGTTGGTGGTGCGGGGACAATGCCCCGCGGTACGATACATGGTTAATTCTGTAATTACATATTGTTATATCTGTTTGTAATCCTAGGGTTTATTCTGTATCATGTACTCTTTTTTGAATTGAAAAACAGTCGTCGTTCTGCTACCGAGGACATATGCATCTTTGCCGAACCTCATTAAATCTTTGTGTTTTTCTTCTGAATTTGCGTTTCTTTGCCCTAAATTTCTCAACAATAATTAAGCATATATATTGATTTTAAAGACGTCAAAGAAAATGAAAAGAAGAAAAGAATGATGATTTATTTTTAAGTCTTTATTTGGCTCCAATTTTAAACTCATTAACACGCTCATTTTGATTATAAATTTGATGAAATTTGAGATGATCATGAATTTGAATTTAGAAGATCTTTCATAAAAAAATGCATTAAAATTCATGCAAGATAATGAAAATTTCATTACGACACATCACCCTAAGATAAGTGTTAATTGGTAATCTAAATTATTTCAAATGAACTATGATTAAATTAAAGCAGCGATTGGTTTTAAATTTAAAAACGATAGACATTAAGTAGAACTCAAGAAAAGGTATATTGTTTTATACCTATTACATTCATAGACATTCAGCCTCATTTTTAATAGTTCTATCACATATAAATCAATGAATACTAACATGCTATTACTTCTTATCTTCTTTTTTTTTTCGTTTAAAATTTTAGTCATTTACATACATACCTCTCAATCTCTACGGATTTACATATCTAACACATATACTTTTATTTTTTTATATTTTGTATCACTCAAAAGTTTCATATCTCATAACAATATAATTTTTTTATTTTTAAAAAAATGATATACATTTGTTTATATATAAAAGTTTTGATGCTAGATATGTAAATACATAAGAGTTAAGTAGTAATATGTCAATCTTTTAAAATACGGCTTGGAGCGACGGTCGGCACTAGTCTGGCTCAGAAAGCTCGTTGTGGTTGACTTTCGTTACCAGTCGCTGACTTTTTATGCCTTTGTCACCTCTATCCAGGTTTGTAGCATAAATAATCTGCAAAAGGGCGATGAATGTAGAAACTAATCCCTATTAAAATCAATATTGTAAGTGTGATGATACATTCGTTAGAAGATGAGCTCCTCTCTTCAGAGAATTAATATTTCACAATAATTTCGGTTTCAAGTCTACAAGTTTACATAATCTTCTGATTTGGATCGGAAGCTGAGGATTTTTCACAAGACGACGATCGGCTTTCAGTCAGGATGGGACCAGCGAGCAAAAAAATTCTTACTGACGGAATCAATATGTTTGTCTTATTGTATTAGAATACTTTTGTAATTAGTAAAAGATTATTTTAGAGACTAATGATATAAGGACTGACTAAGTCCTATGAATAGGAGGTCTATATCATGAATAAGATGCTACACATTCTTACTATTCTCTACTATACTCTCTCTTTTCTTTCCTTGCAAAACATTCTGTACCTTGTGTGTGTTTCGTAGACACTTTTTGATTGAACAATTTTTTTGAGAAAATCATTCCCATATGAAAGAAAAATTTATTTTAACCTCTGTTATTTAACAATAATTCTATATTATACAACCTTATAAAATAAATTAATATACATAGAAGTAGTGAAAGGAACTGAATGTATTTTAAATGAGATGGTGTGAGAGCTTTTACCTAAGTCTTAGGAGGATGAACACTTACAATTATATGATGATGAGAAAATCAAAGAATAAAGTAATAACCAACACACAACTTTATAGTAATTATAAGAGTGTACACACCCACATAACAAGTGTTGTACATATCATCTATGCATTCAATTAAAAAAATTAGGCGCACACATTATATCTTGAATATTCAAATTAATTTTTAGAAGTATATTACATAAATAACTCAAGTTAAAACATTTATTCTCTTTTATTTTAAATTGCATTACTTAAAATCAATTAACATCTACTTAATATTAACTTTATTCTTTTATTCTTGTGTATTTGATACATTTTGTTCTATCTATTTTATTTTTATAAAAAAATGACTTTGAAAATTTTAATCTAATAATCTATAAGATCATGTCTATTCTTCCTTAGTTGAGTTTAAGGATCTATTTGCGTAGATTATAATTGTTTGTAAATGTATTTATAAGAAGTTAAGAAATTAAGGGTCCGTTTGATGCAGCTTAATTGGTGCGGTGGTGTTTTGAAAACACACCTAACATGTTTGGGTAAGTTGCGTTTTGACAGCTTATGCGTTTTCAAAACGCTGAAAACAACATTTTCACACAACACTTATGTAGGTGCGGTGACAGTTTTTTGGCAACGGGCTGACTTTTCCAAAAAAATAGAAAATTGTAATAGTCACCACACCTAGCCTATCAGCAGATTATTCAATAAGCTGCAGTTGCCCCAAACAGACCCTGAATTTCAAAATTTCTTAAAATTGCTATAGTTATTATAAATATGCATATACATAAGAAGTTAAACATTATTTTGTTAGGGGCTTTATATTTATACCCCACAATTCTTGTGCATTTACATATCTACACCCAAAATTTCATGTTTACTAACAAAACACTCAATCATTTAAAATTGCATTAAAAATATCATTATTAACCTCCTTTTAAAAGTAAAAATACAGGTGTTAGCTATGTAAATACGAAAGAATTTGGAGATATGTATGTAAATTTCTATTCAATTATTATATTACATCTAACTTGTATAATATATATAGTACTATAGTAACGTCCTTATGTTTCAATAATAAATACATCCTATATATGTTCATACATAAATATGATATTATATTCACGTCATTTATGTCCCTTATAAATACATTATAACTGAATTTCCACCGGAGCCTAGAAGCCATAGATCGCCAGACGGCTTCTACTTGCGGTGGGCTACAGGAGATGTGCGGGGAAGAGAGGCCACACAGTGCCGTAATAGTCGGTGGGGGACGAGAAGGAGAAGACAAGCAGACAAATCTGCAAAGTTTTTATCGTATCACGAGTTATATAATTCAGCCTGCTGAGAGCTCCACACATTCAATACCATAGCGACACACCACTGTCACCATCCCCCCCGATCTGATCAGATCAATCAATACTGATGTACGGCGTGGATCGAACGGTCCACACACATCCTCATCAACGCAGTTGAGAGGATGACACGTGTGCTCACCCAATAACGACGATGCAGGGGAGGACCAGGGCCGGTGACGTGGACTGCGGCGAGCAATGGAGGCTACAGGGAAGGCTATATGTTCGGGTGCATGGGATGATGGGATGAGGCATGGGGCTTGGGTTTGAAGATGAGTGGTGGCGCAGGCTTTGGCGAAGCATGGAAAGGAGAAATGGGCAGCGCCGGGCCGGCTTGTCGGTTTTTTTTGCATTTATTTTATTTTTTTATGTTTATTTTTTTATGTTTATTTTTTGCATAATAAGTGCAATGTAAAATGTGAATTTGCTCTTAAAAGGACGACCCATTGATAATCTTGACGATTGAATGACCACTAGAGCCGTTCGACTCGTGATCCACCTCAATAGAATTGGCTGAACGGGTCTTGATGACTTAAGGACAACCGATCTTAATTGGTAAGTTATACCTAAAATGCCCTTTAACTCCCCTCTGAAATAATAGCACATATAATTATACACTTTATAACTCATTGTTTATAAATATGGGTCATTTCTACATCAATTGGTTAATCAGTCTCTTGAAAAAACTAATTTCTTACTAAACACTCAATCTTTCTCTCCTTCTCTTAGTCCTTTTTGTTTATTTTAGGTTATATTCCTTAAAGTTTGATTTATTAAAGGATAGATGTGGATTTAACACCTAATTAATCTAAGATTGAGCTACAATGGTTATCTAGGGACTATTTCAAACCAATTTAAATTATTTTAGCAGTCCTATAAATTCCAAGAATAAAAAGATGTTATATTAAATTAAATAATATTTTATTTAATTGATATTTAATATTAATATTAGAAGGAGTTCTGGCGGAAGGCATAGAGTATAGAGTGTAGGTATAGGCTGATTGGATGAATTATTAGGAGCTAACAAAATGGACACGGTTCCCGAACGGAGGGCGGGGGGGAATATGGCAAAGGACAAAGGAGGTAATTAAAGAGCTGAGATGGAGTGGGTCCCACTTGGGGCAGGTTAGTACCCGACTCGCGACGCATGGAAGGGCGAGGGAAATGGGGAGGGGATCAGAGAGAGGATCCATCATCATCATCCATGGCTGGCTGGCTGGCTGGCTGGCTGGCTGGCTGGCTGTCTGCTGCCGCGCTGCTCTTAGTAACTCAGGGAAAGGGAAAGTGGGGGGTTTTGTGCGGTCAAATCACAAAAAAGTGCCGAGCTTTTTGTTTCTTTTTTGTTTTTTTAATTATTTATTTAGAAAAAAAATGATGTTGATTGGAGATCCCAACCGTCAATCATTTCTACTGCTGGATGTGCTTTTTTAATTTTATTTTTTGCTTTATTTCGAGTAATATTTAACAAATTTACTGTTTGTTTCGTGCTGCACAATTCATGCAGTTTTTTTTTTTTTAAATAGTTTCTTAGTGGTCATGTGAT
This sequence comes from Phalaenopsis equestris, assembly GCF_001263595.1. Classification (NCBI taxonomy): domain Eukaryota; kingdom Viridiplantae; phylum Streptophyta; class Magnoliopsida; order Asparagales; family Orchidaceae; genus Phalaenopsis; species Phalaenopsis equestris. The sequence continues at coordinate 295,605 of NW_018165778.1, read as the reverse complement.
ATTTAGGAAGATTTACATACACGGCATCAATTATTATTTATTTGCATATCTGCCACCTAAAATTTAATTATTTATATACATGAAAACGTGAATTTTATTTTTTTAGATTAAAGTTGTGATATTTTTTATGTGATATGGAAGATTTGAATGATATATATATAAATACATAGAAAGTAGGTGGTCTGTATGTAAATGCCCCTTATATTATTATCATTTCACTGAGATATTTAAATATTGCATTATGAGTTTAATTATAGGTTTATATTATTATCATCATCGCGCAAAAAAATATTTAGTTATTACAAGTACATGGGTTTGTGCTAGAATGCATAGCACATTGAGCAATCTAAGAGTGTTGGGTTTGAGCACTCGTCCTACTCAAAGAAAAAGGCAGAGGGGCTTTACTTTTTGTAAAGAGAGTGATTGTTCAATTTTAATATACTGCAAGTAATTAGCTTCTTTTTTTGTGTCGTCTCAATGTCGGAGTACACGCGCGACGAATTTTGCACCTAAAAATATCATAAGATAAAAAAATATCATTGGAATACGGTCGAATTTATGGCAGATAATATCAATGAACGATGCGTATATTATAAGAAGTTCATTATTTTTGTGTATATTACAAGGGTCAATATGGGACTCATTGTCATCGAAGTTGATCCTTCTATAGTTAAGTGTCACAAGTCCATTGGTTGACGGATCTCCACTTCATATTTGTTATTGCTTAGAATTCCACAACAATAATGATTGATCTATTGCAAGAAGTATTAAAATATGCAATTTTGAGGGGATTATTCTTAATGACTTTACATTACCATGGTGATGAAAAAAGATTCCTTCTATATCACCATCAATTCTAACATGAATTCATGCATATCTTACTTCACTTCAACTAACAAACTTGAATTCCACTAATAACTAAATACATACCTAACCCATAAACTTCAATTTATACATAAACATACCACATTACCTATGCATTTAATTCATAAATATCACTCAATTTTTATGTATATACAAACCTAACACCTAAACATTAATATTTCAATGCAAATCATTGAACTCTTATGTATATACATACCTAATTAACACCAAAACTTCAAGTTATACTTACATACCACATTACCTATGCATATAACTCATATATATAACTCAAATTCTATTTATGTACAAACCTAACACCTAAACTGCAATATTTACGTACATACCATTGAACTCATATGTATATATATGCCTAACACCAAAACTTCAATTTATACATACATACCACATAACTTATGCCAAAATTAAAATACATATCACTAAATTCTTATATATGTACAAACCTAACACTTTAACTTCAATTTGTACATTCATAAGGCATTACCTATGCCAAAAGAACCATGATGTGACACTAATTTGGCCAAAAAAAAAAAAAAAAAAATGGTGCAAATTGAATTACCTTCCTCAATGTTTGTTGATTGGAGCATAGTGAAAGGAAGAGAAATACTGGAGATTTCCTTGTGAGATTCCATCATCAATGACAATATTGCAATGGCTCGTTCGGGAAGAAGATGGCTTTGAGCCAAATCGTGAGGGAGAGGGAAATGGGAAAGCAAAGGCTTCGGGTAGAAGGCAATATGCGATAATGCAAAGAGAAGAAATGAAATGTAGGCGCGCAGATTGAGTAAATTAGGGCATTTGTGTCATTCTGTCAAATTTGCGTCGAAATTGTTGTTAAATTTAGGGCTAAGAAAAACAGGAATCGACACAAATCCAGAAGAACAACACAGAGATTTAACGAGGTTAGGTAAAGATGTCTACATCCATGGGAGCAGAGCGGCAAATTCACTATTTTAGAGGAGTTACATACCCATAGGGTTACACATCTATTTATAGATAAAAACCACAAATAAATTTGCAAACACGCCCTCGCTCCCCCCAACCCACTAATCCAAGAGACACATCTCTTCAAACCAAGAGGCACACCTCTTCATTCCAGGAGACACACCTCTCCAAATCTAAGAGACTCTAAATTCCTGGTATATGAGCCATACCTAACAATTCTTCACCTTGGTGAATATCCAGCTCCTCAGGAGAAAATCTCCACCTTGCGAATATCCAGACCCTTAGGAGAAATACATCATGAAGTTTCTTACACCGAAGTGGGTTGGACAACCATGCCAACTAGCAACTGCAAACATTTAAGAAGTTTAAGTAACGCAAGAACTTGTTGAAAATACCTAGCTTGGTCAAAATACCTGTTGCATTTTCATCATATGATCCGATAGAGTGAACTCCACCTACAACTGCACTCCCCAACAGTTCATAGATATTACCGTCAGGTTTCATAGCTCATAATACCTTCAAAATTCCTTGTTGTGTCAACAAATCTTTCATCTTTGTTTGCCACAATCAGAGTTCCTTATTTCATCGAACTTCATTATCTCAAATTTTACACCATACATTGTCATTTGAAATTAATCCTGCAGAGAATTTTTACTATCTTGTATTGAAACAAAACACAATAAAATAAATTCAAATAAACTAAAAATTTCCTCTGTCAATTGCAGCAATTTTTTTGCAGTTTTATGTGATTCGTGAATCAAATCTTTCACATGAAGCACCTTTTCTGTTTGCACAAAAAATTGGCTGAAATACTGTGAACACCAACCAAACTCCACCTATCACAATTTCTCCTGTGACAAACCTGCGAACAATCCCCGAAATTTGTGAACTCCAACTGTCGCAATTTCTTCTCCGACAAACTTACGAACTCTGCTGGTCGAACACCACCTATCGCAAATGCACTTGCCGCAACTCCTCCTGTGACAAACTTGCAAACTCTGATGACAAACACAACCTATCGCAGCTGCACCTGCCGCAACTTCTCTTGCGACAAACTTGTGAACTCCGTTGGCGAACACCACCTGTCGCAACTGCACCTGCCGCAACTTCTCCTGCGACAAACTTGCGAACTCTGCTGACAAACACAACTTGTCGCAACTACAACTGCCACAACTCCTCCTGCGACAAACTTCTTGCAACAAACTTGCAAACTCCTCTGGACGAGCACCACCTGTCGCAATTGCACCTGCCGCAACTCTACCTGTGACAAACTTGCAAACTTTTCTGACCGAGCACCACCTATCACAACTGCACCTGCCGCAACTCTACCTGTGACAAAGTTGCGAACTCCTCTGGTCGAGCACCACCTGTAGCAACTGCACCTGCTGCAATTTCTCCTGCGACAAACTTGCAAAATCCACTAGCTGAACACTACATGTTGCAACTCCTGCGACAAATTTGTGAACTCCTCTGTTCACAAATGCTTCTGTTCGCGATAACTGCGCGCGAACTCTTGTTCATGAACTCCACCTCGCCAAATGCCGTGAAGGTTCGTGAAATTGATGAACCACATCGTCGCTGCAGCAGAAGAATATTCACTTCCAGCCAAAGAACCAAAGAAAGAAAATCTTCCTGTCTTCAGTCTCAAAAATCCAAGGGACTTCAGATCCCGCCTCTGCAAAATCTTTTCCCGCTGAATTCAAGAGGAATATTCCTCCTTCACAATCCTTCCTCTCCTCCTGCAGAAACCGCCTGGAAACTCCCGTAACTGCGCCTGTGACCGCTGCCGAGAACACGCCAATTCCTCCGTCGCAAACTCTCTGTCTCCTGTCGCCGAACTTCCTCCCCGTCTGAAGATCCTGTTGCGACAGTGATCGATCGCAAACTCCTCCGCGAGTGCTGTAGAAACCTATCGCGCCTCCAAACTCCTTCGTCTGAGCGATCTGGCGTGTACTCCTCTGGCGCGAACCCCTGCGTGAAGCCCTATCCTGAGTCAAACTCGCAGTACCTGGTGAGACCGAACTCCTCTGCATCCTGAATATCGCGCGAAGCCTGGTTCGAACTGTTGAAATCTTCTCCTTCAACTCTTCCCCTATGTCGTGCACTCCTCTCGTTGGCCCTGTTGCGATTGTTCTGGCAAAAATGAAACTGCTCTTCTCTTCTGCGAAATCCTCTATTCCAATTCGTCGCGATCCTCTTCCTCTTTCTTCTTCCTTCTGCGTGTGTCGATCTCCTCTGCCCTAGAACCTTACCCCGCTCTGATACCAATTGTTGTAAAATTTAGGGCTAAGAAAAATAAGAATCAACACAAATCCAGAAGAACAACATAGAGATTTAACGAGGTTCAGCAAAGATGCCTACATCCTCAGGAGCAGAGCAGGGAATTTATTATTTCAGAGGAGTTACATACCCATAGGGTTACACATCTATTTATAGATAAAACTCATAGATAAATTTATAAACAAGCCCTCGCTCCCCTCAACCCACTAATCCAAGAGACACCTCTTCAAACCAAGAGGCATGCCTCTTTATTCAAGGACACACCTCTCCAAATCTAAGAGACTCCTAATTCCCGGTATATGAGTCATACTTAACAGGAATACACTGCATGAAAAGCGTTAAAATCGATGATAAAACCAACAACCTCAATTTGAGTAAAAAAAATGTTCTATTTCTCGACGGTTTTTGATATGTGTTATTGGTGACTGCATAACTACATGACAAGCCGTCACTTATCAACAATAATATTTTTCCAAAGATTTTAATTATTATCAATACATTAAACTATCAAATATATGCAAATATTAACACACGACCATATTTGATCTATTATCTTTGAACTCGTAAGCTGGTGGAGTATTAACCGACGCGTTCTTTTAATAATCGGCATAAATTCCCGTTAATTATAGTGTTAATAATCGAATGATTTAAAGTTATTTATTAGCAGTCGGAAATAATCCATTATATTGTCGAAATCGCATCCCTCCCCCTCTTGCCCCAATCATCTCCCTCGTCTACTCATCTACCCACGAAGCCCTCTCCCCTTGGAAACTATCGCATCTCCTTCCACCCCCTCGCTGTTTTGTTTGAAACCATCGCATTTGTCACCAAACTTTCACAACATAGTTGCAACAGGAGATAGCTGGGCACACATCGACGAGAACGCGACTTATAGTGACCGGAAAGTCCTTGTAGACTGTGTTGACAAACAAGGTTAGATATAAAATATTGATTAATGTTTGTCGATTATCGTTCTTCGACAGCCTCAACAGGCTGTTAACGTTCTGATTTTGAGCTTAACTGTTGCTGACTCTAAATAAATTTGAGTTAATTTTAAAATTAGTCAATTGTCAAGCAGTAATTGTTATTTTGTATGAAGAAAAAGTAATTTTAATGTTTATTTAGATTTCATGATGTCTCTTTCTAATATTGTCTGCAACTGTAGTTACTTCAACTCTATCATGAGCATATTGTTTCATATTTTGCTTCCAACCTCAAAGTCAATCATAGAACTAAATATTCTCGTTGTCACAGTCATTTCCCTGTTTACTACACACTTCGAAATATCTTTTTATAGTAAAATATTTCAAATGATGTAAGTGTTTTCATTGCAACCTCCATTGCAAAGTCTAATTTCCACAATCAGAATAAATATTTAATTCAATATCCAATTTGTCAGTTCTAAGATGAAAATTCACTTCAAAATCTATATTTCATTACCACAATTCTCATTTTGGCACACACACGTGTGTGTATATATACACATATGAGTATTCAAGCCCATTTTTAGTTGGTAATAGACATGATCAAAATCAAATTTTCATCACCATTATCAAAGTAAAAAAAAAAAAAAAAACCCGGTCTCATCAAAATTTTAAGAATTCATTAATTTGTAAGAGGACCATCAACTAAAGAGTTAGTGAAATTCCAATAAAAGTTATATTTTGTACAATAAAAGGAGAATGCACTGTTGATGACGTTGAAGCTCATTATCATATATCTTCTGCATAAACACAAGCAACATCATTGACCATGGTGACTGATAATTATGCCTCTAAACAAGAAAACGACAAATAGATTAGTTAGTGTTGATCTGATCGAATGTCACAATTTTGGGCTAGTGGGAGTCCTATCAATAACAAATATCAGTTATGGCGTTCAATGCATTCAAAATCTTGTTATAAGCGAGACAATTTTTGACGTATAACGTGATCAATTATGATGACTTTCATTAACGAAATACATTATCATTATCATTATCATTATCATTAAAATTTTCAATATTTTTGACCATACAATAAAGAGAGTTTTAATAACGAGTACAACTAATGGTGTGATTATAATCACATAACAATATCTTACATTAGTATTATAACCGACAAATATTTATCACAACCGAGCATAATAAACATTATTGTTGAGAAATTAGGACGAAAAAAAAAACTGTAATCAACACATATCCAGAATAACACCAAGATTTAACGAGGTTCGGTAAATATGCCTACATTCTCGAGAGCAAAGCGACAGCTTTTCCACTAATCCAGAAAAAAACTATAGAGTACAAAATATGAGATAACACATAGGGTTACATATAGATTTATTTATAACCATAGACAGAGCAGTCGAGAAAATCTTAGCTACCACATGTAATTACCAAATTACCCATGTACACACCCCACTCACATAAATACTCCCCTGATTTGAACAGAATCTTTCGCTCTGCTCCAGAATCTATCTCTTTATGGTATTCATATCTAACAATTATTAATAAATATAAAATTTCTAAATAATTAAAATCATAAAAAAATCATGGCAGATGATACATGATATATGTATAATTATTTTCTTGGGCGGGCGGCCATTTATTTCATTGTCGAAAATATTTATGATGCTCATCTGCTACAGTAGAGAATGAAGTAATGCAACTACTGCAAATTGATGGGATGATGGCTATATCATTAATAGTCTATTTTATGATATTATATAAAAATGATAGTTTAATTATATACAATTAGTATAAGAATTTCTCTTTTTGTGTGTCTGCGACCAGTCCACATTCCCAATAGCATGTAGGCGACATGACACAAAGAAAATAAAAAATTAGAGCAGAATATTCTTTTTTTTTTAAATATAGATTATGATTTATTTAATTAGGATAAAATTTATGGAAGGGGGTATTATAAAAGGTTAAGTAGGGTGGGGCAGGGGGTGTGGGGGTGGCGCAGGTTAAGCGCGCGGTGTTGCTGCTGGGACTATTAATACAGCAACTACGCTGTGGCAACTGTGGCCTAATGCCCGCGCGGCAGTGGAGGAAGTACTGGACGCGATAAATTCTGCCTCTATTTCTTTGTTTTGATATAATGAAATTTATTATAATCTTAAACAAAATTAAAATTATGTTATGTAAATATTTTACGAGAAGTGGGTCGGAGTGCAAAATTCTCAATTGCTAATTTTTCTTTTTTTAATATCACGCAAAGAAAATATATTAATGAGAGGTAAAATTACTAAATTTTTTAACCCACATAAGAAAAAAAATAAATTTTATTAAAATATTTTATTTTATTTTTAATTTTGCTATAATTATTTTTGGGATAATTACGTACGGCCCCCCCGAAACATTATCATTTACAAACTAACAACACAAGTGATTTTTTGAACTATAAAATAAGTATATTTACGTGTTTCACATTTAAACTCGAATGTCGACATTTGAGTGAGAATTTGTAAAAATGGATGAGAGAAAATGGTTAATTTGTAAATAAAAAGTTTGGAGTGATCTATATGTAATTATTGTGTTATTACTGGAGAAAAAGAGATGGGGGTGTGGAAAAGCTAAGGAGGGCATGCAAACGTCCCTATCCAGCTCCTCTCCCCCACCTCTGCCGCCCACTGCTATTTCTCTTTCTCTCTCTCTCCCCCTTCTCCTAAGTCCTATCTCAATCTGTTTGTCTCTCTTTCTCTCTCACTGGCATTACTAAATTAATTTCTCAGGAGCAAAATTTCATGAAGATTATAATTTTAACATATAAATAAATATAATTTATTGTAATTTTATATATCAAAACTTATAATGTTTTCATCATGTAATGGTAGTAGACTAAAGAGATAATATTACATAAGGACTCGTAACATAGTTTGAGTTAGGAGTCTAAAGGTGAGGTGCCACATGCAAAGTGGGCCCCACCGCAAATATACTTATATTGGTTAGTGTTAAGAATGATGGAGTCGTTTGACACATGACGCTCCACCATTGAACTCCGAATGCATATGGAGTCCTGATGTAATATTTTTTCTATACTAATAGTTTCTTATATTAATGTTGTATGTATACACAGAAATAAGATTAGTTAAAAAAAATTACTTTTGTATTTGAATCAACTAACATAATCCATCATAAAAATAGAATATTGTAGAAGAAAATATTATAAAATATGAATTGCTAGTTTGACTTCACATCCTGGTAGAAAGTGATTGTGAAAAAGTGAAAAAAGCAAAAAGTGATTATGAAAATTAAAAGATATGTGTCGGTTGGTTGATGTTAATGCTATCAATGGATCGTAGCAATAATGATATAGTTATCAGACAATAACGATGGGGCAAAATTAGATAAGTGAGAATAATAAGAGGAAGGGAGTTGAACTCTTGTAATCAGGAGATGCAATGATGCTCAGATGAAAATCGTTAAGCACTGTTGTTTAGTGACATTGACTACTTACTTTTAATCATCTGTCTCAAACGTTAGGCATTACTTTGGAATTCATTAGAACTTTGATTTTCTTTATTAATTTTTAGTTTCATTCACATAAAGAATGTGGCCTTTTCTTTATTTTTTTTTAAGTTACATTTTAGTGATTTTAACTAAAATTTTCAAACACTTTATTGTATTTGTGTTGAATATAAATTATATCTGAGGCATTAAAGTTTCCTAAGAATGTTAAGGTTACTAACTTTGACATTGTCAAAAGTTTCCTTAGGCCGCTTAGCTTTTGTCTAATAATGTCTAAAGGCTATGATACGAGCCCCAACCATCCCATAAGCCTAGCCACTCAATTTCGCACTGCAAGGGAGATGTATTCAGGCAGAATCAAACCCGTGACCCCAAGGGACTTACGCTAAGCTACACTACCAAAGAGTTATATCACTTTTATTGTCTTATTCAGGGTCATTTTATCAAAAAAAAAATTACTTTGATTGTAAGAATGTTAAAACCAGAGTTTGAATGATTTTAACTTTAATTTCTAAAATTATCAATGCAAATGTTGCTTCAAGATTCATATTTGATCAGACGAGTTTTATTAATTATATAGTGACCCCTTAAATTAAATGAATATGGTATAAATTCATGTCATATAAGGAATTTTTCTTAGTTGATCATAAAATATAAAATCTAGTTATATTTTAATCCAATTTGAAGAAAAAAAACATAAATAATTTATATTATTGGATAAAAGTTGAAAAAGATAATTATTCTGCAAAATGAAAAAAAAATAAACATGATAAAAAAATCATAATAAAATAATTAAAATAGAACATGAAAAATAAACTCAAGATTAGGTGGTTGTTAATAAACCATAAACAAATGTGCTATAAAAGATTAGATGGTCATCAAATTTGCAAGTATCCATGACTTACATGTGCTAAGCTTAAAATTGAAATACATATTTTCAAGCATGGATTTAAAGAACCAAAGTGTCATGTACATAAAAATGAAAGTTTATATGCATTAAATACATAAAAATTGTGTGCAAAGTATGCAAGTTTGAAATTAAAGCTTTGGTTTTCGATATGAAAAGACCTAAGAGTTGAGTCGTATGCATGTAACAATGAGACACACCATTAAAATTATAGAAAACCTAATCATATTATTAATTCCAATTTCTCTGAAACACTTTATGTAATAATCAAATAAATCTAAGGGTTAAAATAAAAATATAAATAATAAAAAATATTAAGGAATATTGGAATCGGTTTTTTTCTGCATTTCCTATAGTGGTGAAAATAATAACTCATTTTAGAACAATAATTAGTTAATAAGTTTGATATTGACATTTTTGTAAAAGGATTATTTTTTTTCTAATATCATTTTGTAGATGTTTTAAATTCGACTTGTGTTAAGAAAGGCAGAGGTAGACCTAGGAAGACTTGGGCTTATTTTATTAAAAATGATCTTAATTTACTAGAACTAAATGAAAATATGACACTAAATAGGACGCAATGGAGAAAAAGGATTCATGTAGCCGACCCCACGTAGTGGGATTAAGGCATCGTTGTTGTTGTTGTTGTATATATTTCTCCAGCGCTCGAGCTTTGAAGTTAGAGAAGTCTTGGTAGGGTTTTAGGAGCTTAAAGTGCTCAATGAATAATTAAATATATGAAATATTTTATTTCTAATTATTCAAGTAATTGAATAAAATTTAACATAAAAATTTAAATTTGACATTTAAATGAACTTACTTGAAAATTATTATTCAACGAATAGATAGTAAAAGCTTGATAAAATACATATATAATTATGATTTGATTATATTTATGTTTTTTTTTGTGTTCATATATCCTATTTATTTTAAAAATATTTAGGTTTTTTGAGGTATAAATAAAATGTGAGTATCAAACAATATAAAATAATACCTTATCAATTATGTCAATGTAAATTAAATTCAATAAATATATTTATGATCACTAATATATGTTTAAATTATTATTATATAAATATGATTAATTTGAGTCCTTAAAAGGTCAATTCTATCTCGAACATAAGGAAAATAATAAATAAATTTGTATAATATTTATATCGTACTTATATAATAAAACTAGGTATTTGACATCCAATTTAAAGTATCATTAATATTAAATTTTTAAAGTGAAGTATATATTTTCATTCATAAATTTTTATGTAATTATGACATTAGAAAAATAAGGGAAATTTACGCACGTACCCCACAATTCTTATGTATTTATATACCAACACCCAAATTTTAATATTTTAACTTATAACACCTTATGCATGTAAAATTGTATTTCACTTTTAAAATGATAATGATGGTGACATTTTTTATGTGACGTTAAATATTTCAGTGAAATGTAAGTAAATTTCAATGCTTATGTAAATACATAAGAATTGTGTGGTATTTATGTAGAAGGCCCTAAACATAAATATCAAAATTTATTGACTTGATATGTCAATACATAAGAATTATGTGATATGTATGTAACTTTTTCTAATTTTAATTACTTATTAATAAAAAAATATAATTTTTTTGTAAATTCCACATATTCGAGTCTATGTATAATGAAAAATTATTAGTATAGTAATCAAATTTTTATGTTTTATTAAAAATCTATTTAATTTTTAAGTTAATTATTAACAAAATATAATTAATAATAAATTTAATTTTTTTTTTCAAGATGTACCATATTTATTGCAAATAAACCAATACATTATTTAAATAATTAATTAGAAAAAAAAGGTCATTTAATAAAGATTCATCATACATAGTGATTGGGAAAAACATGCACCTATCTTATTAATATGTTTGAAAATAATGTCTTCATTTTGAGACACTTTCTTGACATAGCTTTTTCTTCAACAAGCCCATCAACACTATTATTGACTCCATCAAACTTGTTGGTAAAAATAAAGAAAAAAACAAATTTATAAAGAGCTTCTTGACAAAAAAAACTTTATCTATGAAAATATCTTATTTTATGTATTTTATTTATCTGTAAGCCACTTATCAAGATGACTATGAATAATATTTTGTAAATATATAAAAATGTTCACACAATGATATTAAATTTTATTTTTTAATTAATTTATTTATGAGCTATATTCAACTTAAGATATTTTAAGTCAATACTGATGGTGGACTCATATTGATATTGTTACATGTTTTTTTTTTCTTATTTATTTATTTTTTTAAACTTTAAACACTAAATATTAAATTGATGAAAACAAAATTCAATCTTAGGATCTTCTTATGGTTTTTTTTAATGGTTTGTGAGCTTCAAACATGAGACCTTTTAATGACTTTTAAAACTAAGATAGATGTATATAAGCTACTAGTACTTGACTTCATTAATTAAAACTAGAGATATAACCGCTTGACACAGAGATGGGATGACCTATTTTTTTCCTTTATCTCTCTACTAATCTAAGAACATAATATTAAGCCAACAGGCTCATTCAATACCTCACTTAAATCTAAATCTTATTTATTATTAAAATAGGTAGAGCGACAAAAAAAATATATATATATATATTCATCCATAGATCCACTGAAGACATCACATCAATCTACATTCCAAGGCTTTCTAATTTATTATTTACTTACTAACTTTTAGCATATTTATTGAATAAAAAAACATTTTTTAGTAGTGCGAGAGAAAAAAAATTCAATATTTATGGTTATATCTTGCAAACACTCTCTCCTTTTAACTTCATCATTCATCCGTTAGCTCTCGCTCCCTTTCTCCTCCTCAACCTCCCTCGTCTTCCACCATCTCTTTTCTCCTCTTTCCGCCAACAACAAAAGTTCAGATCAAAAAAGAAGGGAAAATAAAAAAGGCTACAAAACAAAGTATCCGAGGAAAGAAGCATTCAGAGAAGTCAATCTCAGCATCAAATCAAGCCATCAAATCATATCATCAAATCAAGAAGAGGACTTGACAGAAGAGATTTGGAGCTCAAATCCATCAAATCAACTGAGCAAGAAGAGGTCAGAGAAGAAGAAGAAGCTTCAAAGGTTCACAGAAACAGAGATAAACAGGCATCATGTCATCTTCTTCAGCTGCCGCGTTTTCTTTGGAACATCTCTCTCCACCTCCATCAGAACAGCTCTGCTATGTTCATTGCAACTTTTGTGACACTGTCCTCGCTGTATATTTCCTTCTCCTCCTTCCCTTCCCTTCCCTTCCCTTCCCTTCATCTAAATTTTTTTTTCTTACAGTAATAATAGATAGATATAGATATAGATATAGATTTATATATATATTGATATAAATGTTTTATTGATTTCTTACAGGTGAGCGTGCCTTATAGCAGCTTGTTCAAGACAGTGACGGTGAGGTGTGGTCACTGCACTAATCTTCTATCTGTTAATATGCGAGGGCTTCTTCTCCCTTCTGCCAATCAGCTCCATCTTGGCCATCCATTCTTGGCTCCTGTCCAGCACAATCTTTTGGTAAATTTTCTTCAAAACAAACACTGACCTATAGATGCATGATTTCTTCTACTCTATATCATAATCATTCATGAAATTTATTGCTTTTTTGTGTGACAAATAAATGATATTGTAAACGAAGGAGGAAGTGCTGAGTTGCCCTCCACCAAACTTGATGTTGGATCAGCCCATCCTGAGCAACAACTCAATTCCACCTGCTACAAAAGTAATGGAAGAAGAGCTTCCTCAGACTCAAATGGCCAATAGACGTGAGATCATTTCCCTATTCTTATTTCCCTATTTATCAATCAAATGAGTTAAACAGTAAACACTACATGTCAGCTTCTTCCAATTCCTTTCCTTTTACTCTCATATTTCTCTTTCCTGAAAGTAGAAGAAATGAAGCAAAATTGCATGGGAATTGCATATATATAAGAGATAAATTAAGATGCCTTCTCTTTCTCTCCCCCATCTTCTTTCTCCCTTAGCTGTAGCAATTGATAGTTTTCGCATCTTCCTTCCACCATGATCAGTGTCTAGAGGAAATGCTCTAATTATTTGTCTTTTGGTTCAGCACCGGAGAAGAGACAAAGAGTTCCATCGGCATACAACCGTTTCATCAAGTGAGCTCTTATTAAATACAATCTCTTAAAGTTACAGAAAGATGTCGTGGAGTTCTCTTCACATTAATTGCACGCCCAAATAGAGAAGGAAAGTAATTATATAATTATTTTACTGTATAAAATAGTACTCTTTACTCTATTAATATGTGATATTTGATAGCCCTTAATCCTTCAACATAAATACTTTACAGAACAAGTTCTACTACACTCATCAAATCAATGTGCATCCAACGCAAAAAATAAAAAGATACCAAAAAAAAAAAAAAATCTTTGATATATAGAAGAGATATAGAATGGGGGTATATGATATATTTTTAATTATGAAAATATGATATTATTTATATAAGATTAATGTTACAGTTCTCGCAACATTGACTATGAACTGCGTTTTCAGGGACGAAATCCAACGCATCAAAGCTGGCAACCCCGACATTACTCACAGAGAAGCATTCAGCGCTGCAGCAAAGAACGTAAGCCACAAGAATCCCACCATGGCTTAGCTAGGGTTTCATTTTGTTCACTTTCAACCTTTTGACCAAGTTTTATTATGTATCCAGTGGGCCCACTTCCCCCACATTCATTTCGGGCTCATGCCCGAACAGGCCATGAAGAAGACCACCGTTCGTCCTCCGGTGATCCTTCTACTCTTCTCTCTAAATTCTAAATCATTACAAATAAATCCATATTTTACACAATCTCATTATTATTATAAGTCTGGCTTTCAGTCTCTTTCACTGTTTCCCTTTTGAGGATTTTGATGTGATGGTTAGTTTTCTAATTAATTGGTTGTTTTAGGAAGGAGAGGAAATTCTGTTAAAAGATGGATTTCTGGCAGCCGCAGCAGCAGCCAGCATGGGAATATCTCCATTTTAGTTAGGGTTTTGGTTGTTGCTAATGATTTAGGGCTCTTCTTTCTCTTTGCTCTTATCATAAAAAGGAATTAGGCTGTGATCTCTATTTCTTTTTTAGCTGTCTTTGCAAGTTTCAATGTTGAGCGTCAGTGAAAAGAAGACAATGCTGCATGCCTTTTTTTTTTTTTTTTTAGTTTTATCTAAACGCTGTTACAGACTTCTATCTCTTTGATTAATATGCCTCTTAGTTTTCTTTGAAATTATTATGATGTTTAATATATATTTGATTTGTCATTATGGTGAGGAGAGGGTTGTGGTTGCTTTATAATCATTTAGATATTTCATGTCATTTCATCAATTTGATCGCAAATTAAAGGTTTCTTATGAATTAATTAAAATATGATTATAGTTCATTAAAAAAGTTTTAAGGATTATATGAAAGTTTATCATAATATTGAAAACTTGTCCATAATATGAAACATTTTTACTAAACTAATTCATTCCCTAAATATATAACTTATTTTATATTATAATAGTTTATTTGATTTACTCCTCTTTTTGAGAGGAAATGAGAATATCTCTAAGAATAATATTGAGAATCAAGCAATGTTTTCAAGCCTTTTGATCAGTTCTATCTCTGAACTCTGGTTCCTTGCAAAAGCCTTAATTTACTTGGTGGCACCGTTTTTTATTTGCTATCAGAGTTTTATTTGTTGCTATTTGTCTTATTTCCACCCTCCTTTGTATAGTATATAGCTGCTTTAATTGACTTATTTTAGCTTTGGCTAAGATTGCCTTTGCATTATTTTTCTGTGGTCGATCAAGGTGTGAATTCCACCAAATCTATATTAATTATTACAATAGTAGTTATATTTATGTTATCTTGAACTTCAAAAATTTGTGTTTTTCTTGTTTAATTTTCAACAAGCAAATGATATGTGATCGGTTTTTTGCTTAAAGATGTGTTCTTTGTAGCTCTGGTCATTTACTTTTCTAAAAATTGTTTTAAGACATGGATTGATTTTTTCTAAATTTGATAATAATTTTTGATAAAGAATAATCATTTTTAAGAAAAAATAAATTTTACTAATCAAAATGAAAAGTACTAAAAAGGAATAGGCTGAGCTCCTCAAATTAGATGAGAAGCCACCTAGGTGATTAGATTAAATTATTTAATATAACAAAAGAGTAGCCCATATATAGAAGATAAGCTAGCCATAAACTAAAGAAAGGAGTTGCTTCATTATCCATTTTCCTTGAGGCTCATTGATCTCTACTAATCTTATAAAGTTAGCTAGGGTATTTTTCTTAGTGTTCCTTCTTATTTTTTTTCTCATTTAATCAAAGCAGGTTTCTTGAAGTAACTCACAGCATTATATTATAATGTAATATAATTATAAATATAATAAGGACTTGATTGCATAAATATGACCTTAAGTCAATGAGGGTTTTTGGTTAGAGATAAGTGATCCATAATGGAATAAAGGTGTCACTGTATTGAAAAATTGACAGGAGGAAGAACAACATTTGCAGAGAAATTACTCTCATGTTGAGCATAATATTTGGGGTCTGAAATAGTAGATAGCTCTCATTGCCCTCATTTTGGTTGATCCAATGTTTGGTATTCAAGAGGAGGTGTCTTATTAGGGAAAAAAAAGTAGCCATTTTAATAGGAAACACTTAAAAAAAAAGGCTTAGATTATGCTGTTAAAGGATATACTAAATCAGACATGCTATTATTTATGCAGCTTTTATCAGATATACAAAGGGGTTATTAATTCTCATGCCTAAAAAGATGATAAAATTTACAAATTTTAAGGATATTTTTAGTCATCTTTTTGTGATAATAATGATTATATTTTGATATGATTCCTTTCGAGTTAAAAATTTAGTTAATCACATCAAATTCCTCCAAAACTAAAGTAATAGAAGCTCAAATGAG
The DNA here is from genome assembly GCF_001263595.1 of Phalaenopsis equestris. Lineage (NCBI taxonomy): Eukaryota > Viridiplantae > Streptophyta > Magnoliopsida > Asparagales > Orchidaceae > Phalaenopsis > Phalaenopsis equestris. Next base: position 279,200 of record NW_018165778.1, on the reverse strand, counting down.
GACCAAGATGGGTAGATAAAAACAAGGAATTAATGCAAGTAAAATGAAAAAAAAAAAAAAAAAATTTATCGAATTGATAGGCTTGAGGCGACAGAAAACAATTCATATAAGTGTGATTCAATCCAAAAGGAGATCAAAATGTGGAGTCCAATTGATTATTTCCATAAAGAGAGAGAGAGAGAGAGAGAGAGAGAGAGAGACTAAAAAGGAGTAATCAAATTAGATAATTTATCATCAGACATTATTAAGTAAAATCAATTTACCTTTTCATAAGAGAAATGCATTGGTTTATAATATGATTAGAATGCTCTCAGTTTATGCACCTAAGGATAATTCAATGAAAGAAAGCACGATGATGAGAAAAAATTTCTAAGAACTAGACAATGCATGGCTCTAAGCTAGTAGATGATGTTATAGGAAAAATAACTAGATGAATATTAACCCTTTGGTGTTGGGGCCCAAAATACATATGATCGGTTCTAGAGGGGAAGCGCTTACACAACTTAAATAGTGAATGGATACAATTTATAATGATCAAGAAGACCTAGCTAGAGCTTGCAAAATGCCATATTTGGTGACAACAGCAGTCTGTAATATGATAACATCGGTTTGAAATACAGTGATGAAAGCATAAGAAAAGCGGTTAGGGATATGCTTGATGGCTATTTGATACACACCAGGTACTGCAAAGCACGTGCGAGTCACGCAAGTATACAAGGCGTATCAGTAATACCGGAGTTGACGTCCGGTTGTCGATCGCATAAGAAATGAGATGAACTTAATTAAGAAAAGTTATAGCCTACTATTATCAGTCCAAGGTTGAAATGTTCAAAATGCAAATTAAAGTTTAAAATATTCCTAAAGTTATGAAAAAACTAGTCTAATCTAGCGAGCAGAAAAATGTTTATACGAAATTCAATTTTCAAAAAGTTCCTCGCTTGAATTGATTTAGTGGAGAATATAAATTGAACAAGTGATTAAAAGTTAGTGTCAAACAGAAGTTGACCTATCCCCTATCCCCTTTCGGCGGTATATGGAAATTTGACTAATAAAAGTGCAGTTCCCTAAATCCTTGACTAATTCAATTAAATTATCTCCTTGAATGTTAGCATAAATTCCAAGGTAATAATATTATTTCTAAGATTTTATGTGGTTTACTTTTATCGTTCCACCATGTATCCTTCCGGATCGCATAGGTCACGATGGGTGTTAACATTCCTACTAGCCAAATAAGAAGAAAATTAAATAAAAGCTCATTCAGTGCTATTATAATAAATTATAAATCAAATCACAAAAATAAATTAAACTATATTCTACCACCATACGATTCAAGGGAGAAATAAAACTGTCTACTCACTTAAGTCAAGCTACAAGCTCTAAAATTATGATATTTTATTATTAAGTCAACTTGAGACACCAATTTATAGAATTTGGTATTCAATATATATTTAGCTCCAATTTATTATGTTTTATATTCAAGTCAAGTTTAACCCCCATTTTAGGTGTTAAAATATATCATATAAAGATTCATTAATACTAGGACATATATTTTTATTTGATCACTTTTAAATATGATGATTTTGAAGTCAAAGAGAAGTCAAATACCATTATATTTTTGGTTATCAAATTATTCACAAGAACTTGTGTCACGCATAAATAATTTTATCCTCTTTAAATGACTTGAATAATAATTATTTTTTACTTGTAAATCACAATTCATTTTTTCTTTATCTCTTTTATTTATCATTTGAAACTTCAAATAATTCTATTTTTAAAGATCATTTGCAAGTCCAAAATCACCATAAATTATGGCAGCCTTTTGGTGTCATCATCATTTGAGGGGGTTGTATCGGGGTGTCTGCCTGCCTAGCTGTCTATAAGGCGCACGGGTTAGTATCGGGAGATACTGTAGCCAAAAAGATTCTTCTAATCTAACAACCTATGAGACAAAAGTAAGTCTTAGATTATCTCAATTGCTTCACCATGCATGCCAACTAAATATAACTTTTCTGTAACTTGCCCTTCTAACTCATTATCATTTAACAAGACAAGCTGCATATTTGATGACCCTAAGCTCTCTGATATACTTCAAATAATTAAACTCATTTTCGAAAAAATTCAATGTTTTAAGAGATTTTTTACCCATATCTGGTGGCATTTCTCCACTCAATGAATTAGAGCTTACCAAGTTGGATATATAGTTGACTTATTTATGTACGGTTTTCTTTTTTTTTGTATCTTTTAATAAGGAAGAGGGAACGATTATATTTTTTTCAAATAAAGCGTCGTCATTAAAAATAAAAAGTAGAAACATTTAATATTTTAGCTTAATTAATTCTTCTTATTTTTATGGCGGTGTGTTGACCACTGCAGTTTGTCTTGTTTGACAAAACTATATTTTGTCTGTGTTTTTAAATAAAACTATACTTGAAAGCTGCATTTTCCCACCACACCTGGCAACCTACAGTGGCTTTGTGGTGTAACTTTTTTTTTTTAAATATATATAATAGTCACCGCAGTTTTTTTGAACAACAGTTTATTTTTAGCAGTTTCACAGTTGCTTCTTCAAAAAGCTGCAACTGCCCCAAAAAGACCCTAAGTTGATCATCTAGCCGTTGCTAAAAAAATTAAATGAAATAGGCTCATCTATAAAGTTCTCAATGCACTTTCTCTAAACTTACACTCTTGCATTTTTCTCCCTTTATTCAAGTAGTTAGAAATATGTAAATATGATAGCATGTAAATTTAATATTACACTAAGCTTAAGAACATAGATATTTCATTTTTTTCTTATATATAGGGTTAAAGAAGAAGACAAATGTACCATTTTCTCTTGAAAATTACTTGAGACTAAACAAACTCGCTTCCTAGAAAGATCGGGGGAGATATAGACAAGAATAAACTAACATCAACTCTTTCAACTTGAAAAAAAATATATATAACACTTCGCTCAGAAGCCCCTAAAAATGTTGTAATTTGCTCTTTTGATAGACATCCCCTCTCTCGTTCCACTCTTTTACTTGTGATTATATGATGTTAACTTCTTCAAAAAATTAATTTATAAAGGCAACCAAATATTAGTTTGAGGAGATGACATTAATTAAAATATTTTATAAGGTCACTTTAAAAAAAATGGATTGTAATATTTGCAGGCTACTCCAAGTTGATAATGTGCTATTCAAGGCGAGCCTCGACACCGCTGACAACCAAAATGTCAACCTTTTCGCATATATTTTATAAGATCACTTCAACTCATTAAAAGACCATAATCACACCATACAAGTATTTGATATGATAAGAACTTAACTACATCACATTAACAAATAGGACAGAGAAATATATTTATTTATTAACAACAATATGATTATATGAAAATAAGGGCTAACTAATTAACTACTTTCCCATCTCTCCATGAAATTTCATTTTAAAAATCAATTTTGCCAAAATGAAAAGAGAAATGAATAATTGATAGAGGAAGCAATAAATGAGACCCAAATCATATGTACTTTAATAAGAAGAACTATTGAATGATTAGAAAGTTGAAGGAGTTATCTTGTCAAATGATTCATTGCACTGTTCCTGCTTCCAAATTGTGGTATGAAGCAGCACGCTTAACTGCAGGAATAGCTTTGGTCTTTTCATGATTTATACATAACTATGTTGGCCAAGTGGCCTTAATTGAACAAGCGAATTTGCTCTCTTGATTGATATAACAATAATAATAATAAATAGCTACAGACACTATTTAATTATTGCATTAATGTAAACTATAATTAATTGTAGGGCAAGTAGTAACATGTTCAGTTTACCTCGAGGTAATTTAACTTGGCTTTAATATTAATCAAAATTTGGCCTTTTGATTTTGATTGCGTGACTTAGGCTGCCAAAAAAACTCGTTGTTCGCAAACAGCTCGTGTTCGACTCGTTAAGTAGCTCGTGTTCGGCTCTTTTTAGTTCGATATATATATATATATATATATATATATATACTATGATTAGAGCATAGTTGCTCATATGACAATGTGGTTATGTGTCTTGTTTTGAATATATTTGATCTAGGTTCGAATCCAACACTATACATCTATTTTTTCAGTTTAATTTTGACGAGCCAATTTCGAGCCGAACACGAACACAAATATATAAATCGAACAAGAACACACTGTTCACGAGCTGGTTTCGAACACGAGCCGATTTTGAACATGAGCAATTTTGAATGAGCCGAACACGAGCCAAGCCTGACCTCGCTAAACTCGGCTCGTTTACAGCCCTATGTGTGACTAATAATGAAATGATTAATTAAAATATTACGTTTCAGTTTAAAATCATATTCAAAATATTCAAGAGAAAAAAAAATTCTAGAGTTAGATTATTATACATTGAATTGATGAAAAATTAATATTTATTTATTAATATATGTTTTAAATTAATATTTATTTTTTAGTATATGCTTCAAGTCTACAAACTGAGAAAATGTCAACACATTTGTTTTTTCCTAAATATATCGTTAAGAGGATTGGCAATGGAGCAAAACAAAGCTTTTTTTATGACATGTTCCTTGTTTTAGGGACATCATGAACATCCAACTCAAAATTTTGAGATTATTTATTTTATTTCGACTCAATATGCTATTAGAATTGTCAAAAAAAAAGCTCGTTGTTCGCAAACAGCTCTTGTTCCGTTCGTTCGTTAAGTAAACGAACCGAACATAAATAATTTCTTAAGCTCTAATTATAAACAAGTCAAATACGAATAACTCTTTATTTGTTCCTCCTCAGCTCGTTTTAACTCGTAAAAAAAGAAATCATATAATTATTTAGATAATAATATATTTTACATTATTAATATAATAATAAATTATATATATTTACATTTAAATGTAAATCATGACAGATCGTGGTAATGTGATTATGTGTTTTTTTTTTACACAGATTTGATCGAGACTCGAATCCAACACTCTACATTTATTTTTTCTAGTTAATTTTAACGACCCAATTTCGAGTGGAACACTAACACACTCACAAGCCAATTTCGAACACGAGCAATTTCTAACGAGCCGAACACAAGCTAAGTCTGAGCTCGCTCAAGCAAGCTCGACTCGTTTACAGCCCTATATGCTACCATGTGAGCATTTGACATACATGCTCATTTCTTCGGACTACATCCATAAATTTGAAGTCCTATGTTTTCATGCATATCTATGGTGGCATACATGTTAAAAAAGAAAAAAGAAATTTAAGTGTTAAATATGTAAACACATAGGAATTGAGTGGCATATATGTAAAACCTTCAAAAATCAATTGGCTGACGCGATGGCCCAAAAGCCCAATCCTAGCATGCTCAAAAGCCCAGTAATACACAAAGATAATATATTAAATGGCATGACAGGCCCAATTGAGAAAGAAAAATAGAAACGAACCAGGACATTAAGCATTAGTGCCACAGTCAGAACAATTGTAAAACATGAAATCAACCTAATTATGGTCAAATACCAGGTATAATTTTATGCAATAAAAAAAATATAGAGAAAACACTTTAAATATTGGAAACAGGCACATCAAATACACGACTGAACTCGCCAAGTTTTCTCATAAATTGCTGGATGCAGTGTGTTGTCGGTGTCCTTGAGCAATGCTGAACAATGCATCTACCTGCAGGAAAGGGATTGCAAAAACATAACCATATTATCAGAGTAAGGAAAAAGGTGTCAAAATGGTCCTTGACTTTTAACAAGGGTCATTTTAGTCCCATAATTTATAAAAGTATCAACTTAATCCTCGTCCTGTTTAAATATAGGATGAAATAATCTGAGGGAGGACTATTTTAGCCCCAATTAAAAAAGCCTGGGGACAAAATTGATACTTTTATAGAATACAACAACAACACAACAAAGACTTCATTTCCTATAGGTTACATGAATCCTTTTTTTTTTCTCCATTTTCTCCATTTCGTCCTATTTAGTGTCATATTTGCATTTAGTTCTAATAAATTAAGATCATTGTTTATACAATAAGCCCAAGTCTTTCTAGATCTACCTCTTCCTTTCTTAGCATAAGTCGATTCTAAAATATTTACTCTCCCAATCGGATCATCGAATGGTCGACATTTAATGTGATCAAACCATCTAAGATGACTCTCTCTTGTAGACTCTGAGATTAAAATAGCCTAATGCAAATAGTCAAGACTTGAGGGGCTATTTTGGCACTTTATTTTAAGAGCAATATATAGATGGCCGTCCCAGCAATTAAACAACCGGCTTATCATTAAGAAAACATAGTTAAATTAAAGTAGTGATTAAAGGAATATAGATGTAACAAGAAACGTAGCACATACCAGCAATAAAGGTAAGGGTTGTTACTTGCCGAGTTGCTGTAAGGCTAGAATCTTAAGGGACAAAATATAGGTAAGAAATTTCATAAAATCCATTACCTGCACAAAGACAATGAAGGCAGCCAAGAATGAAACAGAAGGAATAAATCCAACAAAAAGAAAGCAGCAAAATTTAAGATTTACAAGCCTGCACTGAGCGGGCTTCTGCACAATAATATTATTTTGAGACAAAAAAGCATGGGATGTTATTAAGTGGCGCTTGGTTGGATAAAAAATGGGCTTATTGCATTTAGAAAACAGGGGTTTTAAGAATTCTAGTGTTCAGTTTGATGAATTTGGAATGCAAAGTAAGGGTTTAATGAATGCCAAACTCACCGTATTGTTCATTTTTGGTGTATTTCAAACCTGCTCGATTTGATCAATTTTTAAATACACTGCAGGAACTGTCGGCTTCGAGCACCACTGCTAGCTGCCATTGCAATTGGTTGCCATCATTGCCATCCCCCTAATGGCCGCCATCACGGCTGCCCATTGTTGTCTACAACCACCACCAACCAGCTGCCGCCAGATTTTATATTGATTTCATATACTCCCTGAAGAAAAAAAGAAAAAAAAAAAGAAGGAATTAACTTTTGCACTTATTTTATACCCAATCAACTAACTTTAAAATACGTTAAATACATTAAATTTCAATTACACCCCATTCCTTTTTTCATCATAACAAACAGCCCCTTAATGAAACATAAATCAATTTTACAAAAATCCAACAAGGTAAAGGATTATAAACACACAACATTCTGTCCAGGACAGCATATCTAACTTAAATGATAGTAATAAAAAGCAATATGTTTTTGCAAGTATTCAACTTTGTAATATAACTGCAATCTAATGAGCAAATGCAACAGTTTGTACTGCAACATCACATCAAACAATAACGATTGCAAATGAACAAGTATTCAGCACTATTAATCACATGGCAATATTTTTATTGATATTAATTAAGTCATCCCAACAACAACAAAAATATCACAACTGCCTACTCTATAAAATTTAAGGAAAAAAAACAAAATAGTCGAAAGGATTTCAAGTTCATTTAGTTTTAAGTAATCAAACTTATTCATGTTTGGAAAGAAAGCCAGGATAACACCTTTTTAAAAACAAAAATCTTTTTTTTTTTAATTTAAGTCTTAAATATTGCATGCATGAATTCTTTTGATCAAAATTTTCAGTCAAAAAGATCGTCACCGATTGTAGTCTAAAAAAGGACGACCGAGATATACAGATAAAAGCTGCACACTAAAGTAAAGAAGACAGTCGTGAGAGAGGTAGATCTGAAATTCGACGGAATACGAATTTTTTTCTCACGAACGTCGCTTCATTCCAGTAGAAGTAGAAGCAGTTTATTCAAGTAAAGACGAGACATAGCCTAGAAGCTCATGCACAGACTGACGATGAGATCAATTTCTGATTTTAAACTGTAGCATATCAATTCAATCTGAAAAAATAAATCATAAGTACTATATCTAGGGAACCTCGCAGCATTCATTGTCACAACAAAAATTTTTTTCGCCATTTGCTTTTGACAAAAAAAAATTGAAATACTGGTTTCATAATTTCAAGCAAATTAAATGCATTTATGCACAAAGTTATAGAACTACGTCATTTATTTCTAAAATTAATTATATAAGATGTCATTTATTAACATCAACATAACACTTCATAAATAATTATAGTTATAGAAATAGTTTGAATACAAATATGAAGAAGAATAAATATTAAAATACAAAATTTAAACTATGAAGTAGAAGATATGCTTGATATGATAATACACCGGATACAATTTGAGATGAAGTACAAATATGAAATTAACAAGAATTTTAGCTCACGATAATCATATTCACAGACAATATCCTTGTAATGTCTTAGGACAAATAATTCTTAGTCCTTCAGCTACTTTATAAACTCTTGTTGGAAAGGAATTTGAGCCACGGTAGAACATGGTTGATAGTTCTAGAAATTTCAGCTCTTCTCACACCAATTTTGAAGTAAATATTGGCGCTTAAAGAATCTAGGGTCATAAACTTTCTAGAATCAAATTCAACATCAGTCGAACCCCATTTTCAGCAAATTTTTACTCAAGATAATACAATTCAGTGTAACAAACCCAAAAGTACTGGGACTTGATCCGAGAGTCCAAATGTACTCAAATCAAGCACTATAAACACAATAGAAAACTTCTCTATTTATTGGAAATTTAGCATGCTTTGATCAAAACAAGCACCTTGAAGAGATAAATCCAACAAACCCTTGCACAATTTTAAATTAATTAAGATATTGAGATGCTTATATATATATATATATATGTATATATATATATATATATATATATCAAGATCAAAGGGGATCAACTTGGACCGTAGTTCTTGATAAATAGAAAAAATTGAATAGGCATCCCTTTCGAAAATTTATAAATAGGCTCTACTCCTATGGGGGCTCAAGTGTTGAGAGAGAAAAGAAATGAGGTTTTGGTGACATTTGATTTTCATCATCCACAAACGTTCAGGTCAAACTACCCAACATTAACTGACCTCCAATATCACTCATCAAATGCCTCTGGACACATGCTAAATAGTGACGCTCGACATCCGTTAGCCATCAATGTTCGACATTAGCTTTCCTGATAGTTCGATATGCTCTCCTATAAGGAGAAAGTTTGAGTCAGACTGCTCAACGAGTGCTACCACGACATTCTTAATTGATAGTTTTCCAGACCATATCAAAGAGTGATGTTGGATGCCAGTCAACTACCCTTGTGCAAGCCTTCCCTATCATTCAATCTCCCCTCCTACAATGCAAATGATCGAGTCGTACAGCCGGACGCTTCCCGACCTGAATCGTTCCTCGCCAATCATAATCTAAGACCTACCAAAAAGTAGCACTACCAATCACTAACATCCAACACCCTTTCTTCTCAACCCAATCTCTTATCTTACAAAAGCAGCAAGTAGATTACATAGATTTAAAAACCAATAAAATAAACTAAAAAAGTAGAGTACATGGATTATTTCATATCATACCTTTGATGTCCGTCCTCCACCGACATCTAACACAAACACTCACAATCATTCGATCTTCACTTCTATAACAAAAAATAACCAAGTTGGTTTGTCCGAACATTACCCACCTCCATCATTCTTTATCGCCACTAGACACCAAACCATAACCAATATCTGATATTTGTTAGCAGCAGATGTCCAACACGCCTCTTAGTCGTCCAGTCCCTGATTGAGCCTTTTCTCCACCTTTCAATGGCAACTCGAGCTTCCCATGAACACATAAGATATTTTCTATGATTTCTATCTATTACATTATATTATTGCCTTCTCTATTCAACTCACACAAGTAAAATTTGTTCAACTAGGCTAAGCCCCATTATATTTTCCTTTAACGATTGTTCACATATTGTATTCAATATTGTATATTAGGTAATATTGAAGACAAAGCAGCTGCCTCGGAATTAAACAGCCAGCATATCTTTAGAAAATATAATATACGCATTCCAAGAAAGGAGCCACATACCAAAAACAAAGGTCATAGTCATTACTTTCCATAATGAGCATTAGCTCTAAGGGAAAGAATTTCAAGAGATAGACTAATAGATAAGGAAGGAAAATACCAGACCTAACCGCATGAAAGCAACCAAGAATAAAAGGATAGGATGATTCCAAAAAAAAAAAAAAAACAGCTGCATTTAAGGTTTGTTAGGCTGCAGCAAGCTATCTACCACAAAATTACATCATCCAGAAAATCAGTTCTAAAAAATCTCAGTCCTTGGAAAATAAAGGATTACAAACATATAAAATTTTGGACAGGAACAGCATGTCTAACTATAATGATATTGATGAACAGAAATATGATTCTGCAAGAATTCAGTTTTGCAATATAAATGTCTAAAGTTCCATTATCTTCCAAGAACAATACTAGAGATACAACAGTCTGTACTAGAACGTTACATCAATCTACAATGATTGCAAAGCTCAACCTGCTCAAGATGCTTCATCACATTTCAATATATTCTTTTAGGAAGTTTTACATACATACCACTTAATTCCTATGCATTTACATCTCTGACACCTAAACTTAATTTTTACATAAATGCCAACTTACCTATGCATAAAAAAGGTGTAATTCACTTTATAAATTTTAAAGTGTGGTATTTTGAATATGATATGAAAGATTTAGGTAGTACAAATACAAAAATTAAAGTTCAGGTGTCAGATGTAGGTAAATGTCCCTTTTTTAAATACAAATCATCCAATCTATAGCATGTAATTTTCCTTCAAGAAGGATTAGGCTTATTTTCTTCCATTAGGTAAACAACAACAAAAATAATATCTCTGCAAATGCCTGCCCCATAAACAATGTGCTAAAAGGCTTTCAGAATTAATTTATTTTTAAAATTTCAGCTATTTATGTAAGGAAAAAATAACTAGAATACCACTGTAAAAACAAAGAATTATGAGAAGAAAAAACTTAGATTTAAAAAATTTCTACTTTTATTCCAAAAAGAAGAAAAAAGTACTAAAATGAAAAATGCACCAAATTCACAAGGAGACATTTTTTAAAGAAACTTGTTGAGATTTGGAATGCAGCAGCTCTTTATTATTGATAGGAGTATTTACACAATTAAAATAGACATAATAAATGAAAAAAATAAAACAGAATTAATCAAATAAGAAAGAAATAAAACAAAATAGAGCAAATGGGAAAATTCATAATGAGGAAATAAACGCAAATAAAAAGTAATAACAACTAGAGATTTGTCCGTATAAATCTAATATTCCCCCTGAAGTTGAAATATAAATGATAATCATGCTCAACTTGAATTTGAAATTATTGAACAAAGGGCAAGAAATATTCTTGGCGAGGATGTCCGTTAGTTGACCACTGAAGGGTACAAAAGGAAAACAAATTTTTCCGGACTCAATCTTATCCTTAATGAAGTGTCTGTCAATCTCCGTATGTTTGGTACGATCTTCCAGAATTGGATTGTGAGTAATGTTGATTGCGGTCATATTATCACAGAATAGCTACAGCGGGACGGAGATTGGCATATGAAATTCATGGAGCGTGATGCATTACCAAAGACATAGACCGAAATTCAGCTTCAACGCTGCTCCGAGCAACCACGGATTATTTTTTGTTTTTTTTCACATGACAATATTGCCTCATACAAAAGAGCAATACGATAGAGTGGAGCGTTGATCATGAATAAATCTAACGCAATCAGCATCTGTACAAATAACAATAGACTGAGAAGTATGGCAAGAGAAAAACAAACTTGAGCTCAGTGTATCTTTTAAATGGTGAAGAATCTGGTTGACAGCTTGGAGATGGTGCTCATAGGAGTCATGCATGAATTGAATCACTATACCAATTGCATGACATATGTCAGGGCAAGTATGGGCGAGGTAGATGAGTTTTCCCACAAGACGCTGATAATGAGTCTTGTTCACAGACACAACATTGGAAATGTTAGATAATTTTTCATTGGGATCCATAGGAACATGTTTGTAGAGAAAAATGTTGTTCTCTGCCAATAGATCAAGCACATACTTGCACTGAGACAAGCAAATGCCCCGAGATGACCGCGCCACTTCCATTCCTAAAAGGCATCGAAAAGATTCTAAGTCCTTCATTTTAAAATACGTAGCAAAAAACGTCTTTCAAGGACTCCAATGCAGGGAGATTGTTACCTGTAAGAACAAGATCGTTAACATAGACAATAAGAATAGCTACTTGACCATTGGAAGAATGTCGGAAGAAAAGAGTGTGGTCTGATTGAGTCTGAGTAAAACCATGGTCGACGAGAACTTTTGTGAACTTATCGGACCAGACCTTTGAGATTGCTTTAGGTCGTAGAGAGACTTTCGTAACCTGCAGATTTATATTTTGGAGGTAGAAGAGTTAAAGTCAAGAGAGAGAGGCATGTACACATCTTCTGTAAGCTCTCTATTCAAGAATGCATTCTTAACATCTAATTGGAATAAAAGTCAATCCAAATTCATCACAAGTGACAACAGGAACCGAATTGTGTTTAACTTAGCCACTGGAGCAAATGCTTCCTCATAGTCAACTTTGTAGGTCTGTGAGTATCCTTTGCCGACCAAGTGTGTCCTGTTGTCACCTTACAACTTCCTTACCTTGAGGAAGATTCATGACGTCTAACGTATGGTTCCATTGAAGGGCATTCACCTCCTATATTACTATCGTTTTCTAGGCTGGATCAACAAGAGCAACCCCAATAGTTGTTGGGATCCGATGGTCTGTGAAAGCAGTAATAAATGCTCTCTACGTCAGTGATAGATTGTGGAAAGAGACATATTTTATCATAGAACTGAGAGAGCATGTCTAATTGTGTGCTATACTTAGAGAGCACACCTTCTCATTCCGAGGAGGGGTCGTGTTGAAGATGTCGCCCGAAGTGGAATCAAGATCCTGTAAGGAGGTAGCAGGCTCCAGAGTAGAAGCATTAGGACAGGTGAGTCAAGTGTAGACACAGACAATGGGAGGAGGAGATGGTGTACTCAACGGAACGGAGGACTCCTCAGTGGTAAGAACAATGGGGGGAACATCCATGGGAGTAGGATAAAGGATAGTGTCTGAGAACTCAAGCTTTCCCTCACTTGAGGCAGAGCTAGAAAAATAGGGAACATTTTCAAAGGAGACATCAACACTCATAAAGATTTTATTTGTGGTATGGTCACAACACTGATACCCCTTTTGAGTTGTAGAGTATCCTAGAAGGATACATTTTACGGATCTAGGATCAAGTTTACTCCGAGTGCGGCAGTGTTCCAAATAAAGGTCGTGCACCCAAAAATTTTGGGATCTAATGTGGAGAAGATCTGATTGTATGGAAGCATGACATCAGGAAAGCTAAGGGGGCACAGAACTTGTGAATTTTAGAGTGGACTCTATTTATGAGATAAGTGACAGTCAAAATGACATCGTTCCTGAACCATTTCGGGATACTGGATTTAAACATAATGGAACGAGCAATGTCGATGAGGTGATGATTTTTCCTCTCGACCATCTCATTTTTTTGAGAAGTGTCCGTACACGAGCTATGATGAAAAATACCCTTACCAAGAACTCACCCAAAATATAATTAAAAAACTCACGGTCATTGTCGGTCAGAAGGACCTGAATAGGAGTTTTGAAATGAGTTAAACATATGTATAGAAGTTTTAGAAGGTGACAGCAACTTCCAATTTGTCTTTTAAAATATAGACTAACGTCAATTGACTATGGTCATCAATTAAGATTAGGAATCACCATTTATTGGTGTAGCTAGAAGTGCAGGGGTCCTCATATATCACTGTGAATGATGGAGAAAAGAGTGGAAGGTGTGTAAGTATGGGGTGGGTAATGGACCCAATGATACTTGACTAACTGAAATGTCTTACAATGGAAGTTAAAAAGACTTTATCAGAAAACATCAAAGGATATAAATTTTTTAAATATTAAAAACTAGGATGACTCAAATGACAATGCAACAACATAATGAAACATTTAATGACTCGAGATAAGCTACAACTCCTGAGTTGTGTGTCCTCACTCTCCATGCTCTCCTCTTAGAAGCAGTAGAGTCCAATGACTCTTTCAGCAATTCGAATTATCCTTCCCGAACCATGACCCTAAAAAACACAACCATCATAAGAAAAATTAACAACGCAATCGATGTTATTTGTGCCAACTTGTTGACAAATAACAAGTTACATTGCAACAAAGGAACATGCAAAACAGACTCTAGAGTTAGACCGGTTGGTTGTACAACTGACCTTTTACCAGCAATGGAACTACAAAAACCATCAGTAATCCTGAATGTATTTTTTCCAGAGCACGGATAGTAAGTCGAGAAAAATTGCAAACATTTAATCATGTAATCCATGACACCTGAATCAATAAAACATTGATTAGAGAATGAATAAACCATGAGAGTCACAGAAAGAGTATCATGTCGAACCTGGGAGGTCGATGGACTTTATTGGTACCAAGAAGCTTGACCAATTATTTCATCCGATTTTTTAGCAATTCAGAGTATCCTGAGATGTTCCAGATATATGAGTCGGTTGAGTTGTGGTAGACTCAAACTTCTCCGTGAGACCCTTTTGGCGGAAAATTTAGCCGAAGGTTTGTTTGCTAGCTTCGCGTGAAGTTTCCAACACTAATCCCAAATATGGTTGGGTTTGTGACAGTAATTACAAGTGGGATGACCAGTCCAAGGTGGCACAAACGAGGGTTGAGCGCTATTTGAGATCAAGACGGACGATTCAGTTGAAAGATTAGAAGTGTCAAGCATGACAAGTTTCTGACTTTCTTTCCGACGAATCTCAGTGAAAGCAGCACGAGCAGAAGTAAGAGGATGCCAACCAAGAATACGACCCTAGACTTCGTTGAGGTCTTAGTTAAGGCCAGCTAGGAATAGGAACATGCTATCCTTTTCTGCAATCTTTTGAAAAAGAGATAGGTCGTTCGGAGAGTCCCACGTGTAGTCGTAGTACAGGTCGCATTTCATCCATAGTGCAACAAGGTCATTATAGTACCGAATCACAGTCCTTGACCCATGTTTTGCCTCCTGAATTTCTTAGAAATCTCATAGAGTTAGTCAAAGTTTCCTACATCTGAATAGGTATCACAGACTGTCGTCCAGAAAGCACTAGCTGAAGGGAGAAAAATATATGAACGACCAATTGAAGTCTCCATGCAGTTGATCTCCACGACATGACTATGGAGTTCTCGACCTCCCAAGCTCTATATGTCTGCTCAGTCTCTGGATGCTCACGAATCATATCTGTGAGATGACTGAACTTCTCACGTCCTTTAATGAACAAAGACACCGCTTGGGACCATTGGAGAAAGTTACTGTCGTTCGGTTTATGGGTTGTGATCAAGAAGTTCATGTTAGTTTCCGATCCTGCGGTCTACAAGAGCGGAGGTTGGAATCGATCCTCCGATGGGGTCAATAATACCTTATGAAAGTGGTTCATTGTTGGAGGAATCCACCATAGTTCCATCTGAGCCAAAGAAGATGTTATAGTGGTTATGAGCCATCAATGAATTCTGATATAGTCACGACAAAAGGATACAACTGCAGAAATTTGGACACTTGCAGGGAAGACCGACATAGAAAATTTTTCCTGCAAGTGTCCAGATTTCTGCAGTGAGAGGACCAGTGGCTGCTGGACAAAAAGAGGGAAATGTTTCCTGTAGCATTGGCGGCTACTGAAACAAAGGAGATCGGCGGAGGCGCTGGAATCGATAGCTGTTGGAACTTTCAGCCGGTGGAAGGCTAAGCCTGGTGACTGCGCTTGCTGGAACAGACTAGACATGCGGTCATTGGAATCTGCAGAGCCGGCAGCTAGAAGGCTAAACCTGGTGACTGTACTTGCTGGAACGAACTAGATCTACAGTTGTTGGAACCTGCTGAGCCGGCAGCTAGGAGACGCCTGCAGGAATCGGCAAAGGAGTTTAGTGGCTGTCGGATTTAAGGTTTGACTTTGATACCATGTTGAAATTTGGAATAGAGTGACTCTTTATTATTGATAGGAGGGATATTTATACTCAATTATAATAGACATAATAAACGAAATAAATAAAATAAAATAAAACAGAATAAAACAGATAGGAAAATGCATAATGAGGAAATAAAAATAAATAATAAGTAATAACGGCTAGTGATTGTCATTATAAATCTAATAAAGCTTATTTACAAATTGATAATAATGAGAAAAAGGGCTCTTGAACATTCAAAGTTGAAAATAAATGGCTTGCATGAAGCCAATCATTG
Source organism: Phalaenopsis equestris (assembly GCF_001263595.1). Taxonomy (NCBI): domain Eukaryota; kingdom Viridiplantae; phylum Streptophyta; class Magnoliopsida; order Asparagales; family Orchidaceae; genus Phalaenopsis; species Phalaenopsis equestris. The sequence continues at coordinate 263,020 of NW_018165778.1, read as the reverse complement.
GCTTTGATTAGCAGCCAGCCAATGATTTGCTCCAGCCAAAGCCAATCAGTGGCTCAATAGAAGTCAACAATTCATCTTTATTTATTTTTTAAAATTAAAATTTAAACATTGCATACATGTGTTCTTTGTTTCTAATTTCTTTAGATAATTTCTTATCTTAAACTTTAAATATATCAATTCAGTCTAAATTAATATTTTCAGAGTACTGTAGTTCCGGAAATCTAGCTGCATTTATTTTTAAAATAAGAATTTTTCACCGTTTTCTCTTCATCAAATAAGTGGAATGTATCATCTAAATCAAGTTTAATAATTTGAGCAAGATTTTTTTAAAAATTGGTTTCATAACTTCATGCATAATTAAATGAACTTCATCTATTTCACACCACAATGTTATAGAACTATGCAATTTCTTATAGCCACTACAATTTAACAATTCAGGTTAAAAAAAATAACTTCCATCACAAAAATTTCAAAGAAACAGCAAGAAAGTAACTCACCAAATAAATTTATGGTGGCGGTTTGAAACGCAAAGCAGGCGAAAAGATGTCCCAAATAAACTAATCGCCTCACTTATAAGGAGAATGATGACATCAGACCACTTAAACTCACCCAATTTCTAATGTGTCTCATCAATTGTAGCCTGATGCCTTATCAAAGAGTGGTGTTTCACATCTGTTAAAAACTAGCATCTTCCCAGTTATCTAGTTTCCTAATCTATGTATGATCAAGTAAGACCATCCAACATCACTATAACACTTCTAGTGTATCGACTTCAACACCGAAACCAACTAATGCCAATATCTTCCAATCATCAATATGGAATACCTTATCTCCATGGTCGCATGAACTTCCTACTTACAAGAAGAGCAACTACGTTAACTACACAACATTGCCAAACTCCTAACATTTTTCATCGATCATTGCCTTATGCACATGCCAAAGAGAAATGAATGATGTAAATAACTCTGACATTTGACAAATGCCTTCTTCATTATCTGATCTCCATTTCTACAAGGATAACAAAAAATTCAGATTGCCCGAATGACGCCCAATCTAAGAAGTTTCTTATCAATTCTCGTTTGACACCAACCAACAATCAACATCCAACATTCATCAGCAATTGATGTCCAACACTCATCTTCTCAATCACGACTCCAACCAAGTTTATTGTCCATTTTCATTCAATGACAACTAAATGGAAAATATGACACTAAGGATGCAATGGAGAAAAAGGATTCATGTAGCCGACCCCACGTAGTGGGATTAAGGCTTTGTTGTTGTTGTTGATGTTGTTGTTGACAACTCATGTGTCCCAGTAATTCTAACTCCCCCACAATACATTCCACAATTCCTCTTAGATGTATGGTATGAAAAAGAATACCCTTTATAATATACCATGCATGATGGTATTCATTTTAATATTAGGCTAGATCTAGTGATTTTTCTCTTTTCAACTTTTTGTGTAAAAAAAATCTCATGTTTCTTAAGAGTAGCTCTCAACTTATCAGGCATGTGCAAGATTTTTGCAATGCTAAGGCAATATACTCTCATACTACTTTTATAAATATTTTAACATGGGATAGTGATAAAATTGAAGAAATAATAGTAGTGTTTACGTAATCCATTTGAACCATCAGCACATAACTTTTTTTGTTTATCTTTCCAATAGGCAATCTCATATAGCTTCAGTTGTAAAATTGAACACCTTAACTACAAGTAAATGAATATAAATCATCGAGGCTAATGAGCCAAAGGCTTGTTAGTAAAGCTGTTTTAAGGATTGATAGGAGGAGGGAAGACCATTTAATATATATAGTATAACATCTTTCAAATCCAGGATAGTGTTCGTAGCAGTTATTGTATCCACATTAGCTTTGAATGTAGATAAATATTGAGTTACAGTTAGATCCTTCAATATGCTATGGTGCAATTCATTTTTGAGGAGGACAATACAACAGACAGCTGTGGATTGTAAGCGTTTTTCAATGTTTTTCATATCTTGGTATAGGTTTCAAGATTTAGAATGTAGGGAAGAATAGAAAGGAAAATGATTGAATAAAGGGCTGCTGGAATATTTTGGTCTATGTAGGGAAGAATAGAGTGCAATGAGGTTTGCGGTGTTATACAATCAAAACAGATTAGACCTTTAACAATATAAATAATGTTATCATCAAGAAATCTATCAAATCCATCAATTTGGAATATTTTCAAAAGTTGAGACCTCCAGTAAGGTTGATTATTCGTTGAAAGAGCGATTTAAGATATTTTTAATATTATATATTAGAACATTCAACTGAGCAGTAATGTTCTCTCCATGGATTATGAGTAATGTTCTTTATGTTTCTTCCTTAAAATGATAAGTGATTAAGTATTGGATGGAAGTTGTGTGAAATATTAGTCTTTAATGTTGGAAGAAGTTGTGATGATTTTAAACCTTAGATTTGGCCAATTAAAATGTTAATATCTGTTGTGAGAACATGTAAGATCTGTGATGGTATTGTCTCAGTCAACATATGGTAAAAATCACATGAATTGTATGGATTAAAATGTAATTCATATGATTGAGTACAAATAAATAGGAAAATAAACTTTGCAAGGTGTAGAATTAGAGGACTTTAGAGTAACAATCTAAAGCCCCCAATTGATTTATAGTTTTAGGTTTTGATACGAGATGTTAGCCCCCAGGTGGAGGGAGAAAAGGGAACTCTAGAGTGAGAGCTATTATCTTCCTTACCTAACTCGTCTTCAAGATTATTCAAACTATAAATTAACCAATATTATTTATAGCATCTCTAATAAGGGTAAAAAATATTATTGCTCATATTTGGCAGAACAAAATTCAAATACTTTCACAACATAATTTCTATACATTTTACCGATTCATAATAAGAAAAAAAAATATTTTATTTATATTACACTCATCTTACAAATATCTAGTTAAGTTAATTAGTTGTTTACTTCATTTTTAATTATCAAAAATTACAAAAAGAATTGAACATTCATTCATATTATAGTATCTAGAGTTTAAGTAAGATTATTTTGCTAAGTAGAATTTGCTATCTAATTTATTTTGTTTTGTAGTTGCATATTGTAGTTTTTCCTGTGGATTCGATATTTGAGACTTAACCAAAAAGTCCTATATTACTTGAAAAAATACGCATACTTTGCGTAATATCCCATATTTAAATATAATAATTATATTTTTATTTGCTTTCAAGTCAAGTTTGTGCCTAGTTGTTGCTGGTGATCAAGTTTTTGGCACCGTTATAAAGTAAGAATTATAAGTAAGGAAAAATTAAGAATATAATCGCATACATCACATTAACATATATAGAAAGAGTCGGGATCACTTATCATACCAAAATAAATGCTTAGTTGTGAGGCATCAGCTCTGATACAATGTTAGCAATGGTAAATCAATAAAACAGAGAAACAATAAGATGAGTAAATTATCAATATAAAATTGCAATAAATGAAAGTACAAAAGAGAGTATCAATGACATTCCTCTACCTGATTACCATGGGTATATTTATACAATAGAACCTTTGAATTTAGTTACATATGACAAAACATTCCAATCCTACTGTGGAAACTTCAACAACAGTTTCAAAGAAATAGTGGTGACTAAGTGGCTACTGAACATGTCAGAATTAGTGAAAATTCATATTGGTTGTATCTGTCTATGTAAAGAAATATTAAATTAAATATTTTTCAATTTTTTATAAAAAAAATGAAAACTGTTTTAGGGTAAAAATATATATAATTGTCAAAATAATAATAAAATAGATTGAATTGATATATAGACATTTAAATAAACGAAATTGGCTAAGAAACTTTTGGAACAAAAGAAATGCATCTGTGCATTATCTTAATTTTAATGTTATAAACATTAAAAAAAAGAAATCACCCATTTAATGGGTAATTTTTTTATCAGACAATGATAGGCTCGGACAGAAGCCAACCAATGGCTCAGGCAAGTTGCTCCTTTGGCCCCTTAACGCATATTATTTTAAGAGCAAATTTTCCTAATTAAAATTAGCAAAAAGAGAAATCCACTTTAAATTTTGCAAATCAATTAAGTAATGGTATAGCCAACACCAGAATCTTTGTCAAATTGGATGAACTGCAAAGAAAACTATAAAGATCATGCAAAAAAGCTTTACCAAATCTACACACAAATCAGTATATGCATCATCATGTTGGAGAATTGCAGTCAGTGTCAAGAACAATATATTAAAAAAATTGGTTTGTCATTCTCTTTGTTCAATCACAAATTAATTCAAAAAAAAAAAAAAATCCATACAGAATAAGGTGTTTGATTGTGCTTTGCATTAAGAATATAAAATTTCATTTAATTATTACAATCTTATATAGTTGTCCTCTTTGATATCATACAAAAAAGGGTTAATTCTTAACTTACAGTTCAAAATGAAATCAAAATATCTTCTTCATTCTATCTAGATACACCCAGCACTGGATCACTGTCATCCCCACACGAAATCCTGGAAAAACTGTAAACCCAACCTTTGGACGTGAATTCATGCAAGCTGAATTTTTATCAAATGATTTTTGACAAACACTCTCCATGTAAACCATGGAGAAATCTGCGCCTCGGCCTAATTGAAATATCTCTACTGCCGGCTCATAAGCCCATGCTAACTTGTGAAGCATCCATATTGAGCTGGCCATATTCACAAACAGCTCATAAAGAGGCCTTGAAGGCCTCAGATTTTCTATAACTGATGAGCAATGATCTGAATTCCTAAATGAAGATGACTCCAACCAAGATTCAACAATATTTTTATACTTGATGTCACAAAATCTTGCAAAATCGGAATTTGGATCTCTATTGATCAACTCCAATGGATCTAGGGTTGAATGGTCAATGAATTTCCTTAAAGAATTCATCTTTCTAAACTCGGAATCCTCAGAATTGGAACACATTCCATTCCCTTCGCATCCAAAACTATCCAAATCAAAGGATTCAAACATTGCCAAACAAACATAGGAGAGGATTGCATACGGACAGTGCCCTGCTTTGGCATACCAGATATCAGGATATATAGAATTCGCAACGAGCTCCAAATCCCATCCTGACTTCTTCATCAATTCGGAAAGTGCCCGAACAAAACGGTGAGCTACCCGACAAGAGTCCTTCAGCACGGAATTGAATACTCCCACTGTAAGCAGAGACTCCACCTTCTCCTCCGGCGGCAAGCAGGCAAGCTCGAGCCGCCGCTCGAGGCGGTCATTAGCGGCCTCGGACTCCAATAGCCGCTGTTTTAGCTCCGAGGCCTCCGCATCCTTCTGATCGATATCGAACTGCATGCGATTAACCACGGTCTCGAAGGTGCGGAGGAGGCTCTGATTCTCCTGCACCTGGGCATCCAGTTGGGCTGAAAGGGGTAAACTAGGTTTAGAGTTTTGTATTTGGGAGTTGGTGGAGAAGGCGCGCTTGAGCTCAGAAAGCCGGTGAAGATGACAAACCGCCGCGGAATCAGCGCTGCGGATGGCTTCAAGATCAAAAGGGGAGTGGGCAATTTGAAGCTGAAGATAGGCGGCACGGAAGAAGGAGACACTAGTGAAAAGAGAAGAGACGAGATCTTCCGTATTGGGTTGGACCGGACGGTCTGGCTTGAGTACAACTACGCGTTGCCCTGTAATAACCTCCTCCGGCACAGAGTCAAGATCGACAACGGCGTCGTCCTCCCCCTCCTCCTCTGCAAAGAACTCGATTGTTTTGGCCTTGAAAGCTAAAGCAAACTTCTGCAGCATCTCAGTAGACGAATTTGGGAGAACTTTCCGATCAAGAAATCAGGAAACAGGGCATCGGAATGGAAGCAGGGACTTAGGGTTTCAGCTTTGAAAGCTCTGGTGCTTCGTCTCAGGAAAGGGGAGAGATTGTTAAAGGGTTTTGCTTTGCAGTGCAACAAGGAATGGGATCTGAGAGGCAACAAAAAGCAAGTTTTATCAGCTGACTGCGAGGATCTGCATCATCCCTGTGTAGCTTCCTTCCAAATTCTCTCCAACAGCTGGGATTTGAGTTGGGAAATGTGAGTTTTTTACTTTTTTTTTTTCTTGAAAATCTTACGAACATGCCATAAAATTCTTTTTTTTTTTGGTATATTATCCTCAAGGATTAAAAAAAATGTGTTTTAATTCCAAACCCTAAAAAAATTATGTAGTAATTGTGAAAAATATTGGTGATTGTGTAAATTTTTAGGGTTAGTTTGTTTTCTTTCTTTGGCCATGAAAATGTTTTGTTTTAAAATCAATTGAAATTTTTTAATTATCATAAAATCACTCATAATTCATGAATCTGATAACCATAAGAATGAAAATAATTTTGAGTATACAATATTTATGTTTTTGACCAAGTTGCAAGCGGGTTATGTCTAGGGTGATCCAGGCAAAAGACGAAATATAAATATCGAACTGTAAGTTGGGCAAACCTGTCGAATGAAGCCAAACTGACCGTATAGGTGTCAAACCTAACTTATATCAAGACTCGTCAAATGACATTATCATAATTATAATTTTTCTATGTAAATAATAAAAATTTCTGTTTGTTTCCTCCCCTCTTGAGAGCAATCTATTTTAAGAAGGTTTTGAATGTCGCCTCCTATAAGTGTTAAATTGTTTATTATTTGTTGTTATTTTTTATTTATTTCTAATAAACTGCATATAACTTGGAACACCTCATCATGATTGATTTGCCGAATTTATCCTCACAATAAAAACTTTTAAGTTGATCTCAACTTCCCAAATAGTTCAAATAACTTTTAGAAAAATTTAATCGCACAATGCCAAGCAAATTTTTTAGTTCATTTTGTACACCCAAATATCTGCATGAATCTCGATGCAATCTAACGGTCAATGTTAGTAGACTAAAATACCCAAAATGACATGTAATACCTCCTCTCTAGAGAGGGTAAATATGTAATATTATATTTCTTTCTTTCCTTATCTTCTATAAATAGGGGTATCATACTCCTCATATAGGGAGAACTCCCCTTTTTTGTAATTACATTTTTAGTGAAATAAAAGGGACTAAAGAGTCTGGGAACACCCCCATTTGCCCCGACGGGGCAAGTCTCTCTCTCTTCATCTTTCTCTCCCACGATCGCTAGGTTCTATCCCATGGCCATGATCAGACAGATTTGAATCCAACTTTGACAATACTTATTTCATAAAAAAATTTGTTATAATTAAAAATTGGTTGAGATTATTTAATCTCTAAAATAATAATATTTTTAAAATTATATTAAATTTAAGAAGCAAAACTTTATAACTAGGATATTAATTTTATGAGGCATATTTGAAACAATTCGGTACATTTTTATTTTCTTATTATTTGATTGGAAGATTGAAGTAACGGAAAGGCTTGGCAAGGTTTAGTCAAGTTGACCGATCTAGTTGTCACATTGTCTATATCTTATATGCTGGCAATGATTAAGATAGCAAAGGCTGAAAAAGTAAACTATTGCTTAGCTTGTGTCGAATAGGCAGAAGTTGGTGGAACATTATTTAAACTTATATGTGGACAATAATGTAAAAAAAATAAGGATCCTGCTTATATAAATAGATATTATTGTGACATATGACCTGTTAAAGATAATTAGTTGTAAGCATTTATTATGATTTTTTTTTTAAGTTTGAATATTGAATCAAAACATTCACTCTATTTTTATTCAAATTTAGTGCATTCTTATATGCCCGACGACGTAAATCTAACCTGTGATTGGAGAAACACAACCCAACAAGCATGATCAAGCCAGTCTCGATCATGCGAGCAATTCGACGTAGGCTAGTATAGCTTGCCACTAATTGTGTTAACTTGCCGCTAGGATTAGGATTTAGTACGTGATGTTTGTCAGGGATGTCAAAATTTAACCCAATATGTCAACGGGACTTGAACTTGAATAAAAAAATACAAGTTCGTTTTGACTTGAATAATTTTCGGGTTTGGTTTGGGTATGATTCTTAACACATTGAATTTTTTTGGTCGGATTTGAGTTGACCGTCCAAACCTTAATTGACCCGCCAACCTAAAATTTACTCTTACTCAACCCGTCTACCCGAAATCCACTCAAAATTGACCTATTAACTCAATTTTGACTAGAATAACTGTTATCATTTATATTAAATATGTTATACGGGTTAGGTTTGGATTAGCAAATTGAGTGTGGGCCGGGTTCGAGTTTGATTTTCTAACATGTTTAATATTTGGTTCGTGTTTGGGTAAATTTCGGTTCGGACACAAACTTAGCTTAAGAACCTGATTTGACACTACTTCTGTCCGCTTGTCAACCTGTATTAGGCGAATTCACAATATGACTATTATAACTCGTAGGTTGCATATAGATATTATAACTTCAATGTACAACTACTTTAAACAAAATGGCCTAATTGCCAAAGTGTTATATGTCTTCCATCCATGAACAACTTAGGTGCTAACACCTTATTCTTCTGTGTGCATTTTAGGTTGCGCTGGAAACCGATCTCCCGCTCCCGCCTCCTCTAATTTTAGGTTGCGCTGGAACCCGATCTCCCGCTCCCGCCTCCTCTATTTCGCGAAACGTCGCGAACACTCCCGTTGCGTCTCCCGCCTCCCTTGTTCGCGAACTGCTCCCACCTCGCTTCACCAGCAAAACGAAGCTTCGCTTCGAATCTATCTATGTCGCGAACGAGGCGGACGGTTGTGTGTGTGCAGTTTGAAGGAAAGGAAGAAAGCACGACTCTCCTTTAAAGTTTCAAAGTCACGTTTTGAGTTCTTCTTCGAGCTTTCTTTGAATAGAGGAAAAGTTCTTCGGATTTTCACGGGACAGTGGAAGTGAAGTACAAGGAGGAGTAGTTTCTTGCCGTAGAGGAAGAAGAAGGAAGAAGGAAGAAGAAGAAGAAGATTGTTCTCCCTTGGCTTCTTCTTGGTGACTTGTGGAAGAAGAGAAATTAAGTTTATATCTCCTGTAAGTTTGTCTTCTTCGGTGTACCTCGGTGTAAAGTTTCTTCGATGCATCTCAGGTGTAGAGAGAGAAGAAAAGAGAGAGAAGAAGAGAGAGCCACAAAGTGAGAGTGAGAGATTCCTCCTGTAAGTCGAGGTGATCAACTAGTGTAAATTCCTAAGTAGTAAAATCCTCTGCAACTCCGTGGACGTAGGCAATTTGACGAAACACGTAAATTTGTGTGTTTCGCTGTGTTGCTGTTTTTAATGTGAATTTTCTCGTTCTATTTTTCGTTTCATCGATCATTCTCCTATTTGATTTATATATACACCACATCAAGTGGTGGTCTATATCTCGCATTATTTTAGCAATTTTAGACTACAATAAAGGACACTCAAAGCTACAAATACTAGAGGAGAATCTCTCTGTGAGAGAGCTCTTGTTTCTTAAAAAAGCTTCTTTACCTTAAATTTTTAATCTTCCTCATGAATTTATGGCCTCCATCTCTCTTTTTCATCCTATGTGTGATGAGTGGAGTTGGTGAGAAAATAAATAAATATATTTAAATAATCTTGATATTGCTTGACACATGTCAATGGTATAGACATTCAACTTTTGCCAACTACTAGTCTCTGACCTCAAAATTAGGCATGACACCGATAGTCGGTCAAAAGTCAAAGGTGGGTGATGAATTACATCAATCTTGGTCAATGCTTAATCTCATCAATGTTTGGTGTCCTTCAGTAATTGAAGATGAGAAATTGCGGGCATTGATGGCAATTTATGACTACACAAGCAATCTGTATACATGAGGGTGAACTTTGAGTGATGCTTAATGTTGGGCAACATGCAAAGGTCGATATAAGGATCAATGTCAATAAATAACAAGCAAAAGATGATGGGCGATTATGCATGATGAGAGGCATTAGTATCAATCAATTGACATCCTTTGTTAATAAGATTGGATGAATGGAGCTCTATAATCCTCTATATATCTCACATCCCATTCAACTGAAAATCCTCTACTACAAATATAAAAAATATGAGTGCACGACCTATTTATAAATTGTTTGAGGATGCATTTATGTCATCTCAACTAAAATCCTAAACATTTCATTAAATGGTATAAATAAGCCCCTTGATCACCGAATGTTTTTATGGACATTTCAAGGCCTTTATGAGCTCAAAATTTTGTGATTTCGGACTCATTTTGTTTCATTTATATGAACGTCTTAACTATAAGCATATTTGTACTTTAGATTGCTAGTTGCTAAAATAATAATTTGAAAATCTACAGGTTGGAAGGGTTGAACAGTCAATTGAACAAGCTCGTTAAAGAGCAGGCCCAATAAAGCAGTCCTTCAGTGCACATTATGCCACTCCGTTGTCTGGCACCAACACATCAAAAGCTTATTAAAGAATTAAAAAAATAATGTATTCTTGCTATAATTAACATCATATTTTCTTATTAAATGACTACATGCATGGATATATTTTAGACATTAACTTGGATGTATCAAATATATGTAAACCATATTGCACTTTACAATATAGCATTGAAAATATGACAATAATGACAAAAGAGAATTTGATGATATTGGTCTGAATCAGCTCAACTAGTTGTCCAAAAATGTTGATGTATAGAAAATGTGACGTGATATTTTCTATAATTTTTATGTTGATTGTCTCATTTTTTTTACTTTTCTAAGTTATGTGTACTTGTATATGCAATATATGGGTAAGAATGCAAAATGGAGGAGCATAAGGAGCAATTGGACGCTAAGTTATGGACTCGCACCCCAATGTTGCCCCTTACCTTTATTAGATCAAAGCTACGTTGGAGTCAGAAATGTAGCGCTCAGCACTAGTGTTTCTATTTCTTTTCTCTTATTTTACTTTCGTGTTCTGCTTGTCTATCGTTGTTCACGAATAATTCGTGTTCAGCTCGTTAAGAAGTTCGTGTTCGATTCGTTCGCTAAACAAATGAGCTGAACATGAACAATTTTTTTGTGCTCAATATACAAACGAACAAAACACGAACAAAGATTTATTGTTAATGTTTAGCTCATTTTTGCTCGAAATTATATATATATATATA
>NW_018165778.1:250267-251969 GCF_001263595.1 Phalaenopsis equestris | reverse complement strand
AATAGTGTAAAATGGCGGCTGAATCCCTAGCAGTGCTGTGCCTCTTGCCAGTTCATAGCGTTCCCGTTTGATGGATTCGCCTCCAATCTTCATCAAGGTAGCTATTTTGGTTGTTCATTTGTGTTTTATTCATGTTTTTCTGGATGCTTTCCTCTTCGCGGCTTCAGTTTTTGCGGCGTGGTGTGTTGGTAATATTCCCGAATTTGGATGTCACCAAGTTGTTATCTTCTTGGTGCTTTGGAGGCATTGTAGCAGATCTTTAGGAAGACTACTCCCTGTTTTTGGGCTTTTCCCCTCATTCTACTCGGCGCTTGTGATTCTGGAAGTTTTCCCGTGGTTCAAATGTGGTATTGTGGATGATGTTCGCCATTGCCGCGGCTTCTACGGTGGTGTTCTTGTTACCCTGTTCCAGGGGATGTTCTAAGAACTTTCCTTTTGGTGTTTTGGTGTTTTTTCCATTGTATTTTGGTTAGTTTGCTCTCTCTGGACTACTGAGCTACTTTCTTCTTTCGTTGGTACGGGTATATTGAAAACATAACATCTTTCTTCCCTCCGACTGTGACCGAAGCTGGTTTGAACTGGGCCAAACCATCATTTGTTGAAGTGGTTGATAAAGGCAGGGATCATTTGAAGATTGGGGACACTCTAGTTTTTCATCATGTGTATCATGATTCATCCTCAGAACATGGGTATTGTAATTTCATCAAAAAGCAGGTAAAAAGGGGGGAAAACTAGCACTTCAATTACTGATACGGAAGTTTGAAACTTTAACTGTAAATTTACACTGATTGGAAAGTTTCATTTGGACATCCTAAGATGGAAGCTATTAGGAAAGTATTTGAAGATTTCAAATTAGTTGGCGCATGGAAGGTGGGCCTTTTTCATAGAAGGCATGTTATGATACAACTAATTAAAAAAAAAAAGATTATGCAAAGATTTTTTTTATGAAATACATCTTAATTATGGATAAACATATGAAATTGTTTAAATGAACTCCTGAATTTGATCCAAGTCAAGAACCTCCCATCGTACCTATATGGTTTAAATTAGGAAGGCTCAAATTACACTTCTTCATGTTATGATAACTTTGAAATTTATAACGATCGACTACGAAGCGAATAAATATAGCACGAGAAAATTAACACAAAAAACACACAGATTTACGTGGTTCGGCAAATTGCCTACATCCACGGAGTTGCAGAGGATTTTACTAATTTAGGAATTTACACCGTTTGATCTCAAATACAATTAAAGGGTCTCTCACTTGCTCTTTCTCTTTTCACCGAGATTCACCCAAGTGCAAGAACTCCAAAGAAGAAGAAATACGTACAAGAAAAAATTTTTTTTTTCTTCTGCTCCAAGCCAAACAAGAAGAATCAAGAATAAGCACCTTCTTCTTCACTATCTTCTTCTTCTTCTTCACTATCTTCTTCTTTTTCTTCACTATCTTCTTCTTTTCCTTCTTCCTTCTTCTACTCCCGTAAGCCTCAAGAAGAATCCAAAGGAGAAATCTTCTTCCTGCGATGCCTACAGTAGATCGCAAAACCAGAGAATGGAGAAAGGAGGAATCGCGCGGGAATTTCTCTCTCGGCGGGCTTCTTTCGCACGCAGGGACGGGAGAAATCGCACGGACGGGGGAGGGATAGCGAACGGGAGAAAGAGAGATAGATATATCGCGATTGGGAGCGGTTCGCGAAAAATA
>NW_018165778.1:242045-246288 GCF_001263595.1 Phalaenopsis equestris | reverse complement strand
AATAGTGTAAAATGGCGGCTGAATCCCTAGCAGTGCTGTGCCTCTTGCCAGTTCATAGCGTTCCCGTTTGATGGATTCGCCTCCAATCTTCATCAAGGTAGCTATTTTGGTTGTTCATTTGTGTTTTATTCATGTTTTTCTGGATGCTTTCCTCTTCGCGGCTTCAGTTTTTGCGGCGTGGTGTGTTGGTAATATTCCCGAATTTGGATGTCACCAAGTTGTTATCTTCTTGGTGCTTTGGAGGCATTGTAGCAGATCTTTAGGAAGACTACTCCCTGTTTTTGGGCTTTTCCCCTCATTCTACTCGGCGCTTGTGATTCTGGAAGTTTTCCCGTGGTTCAAATGTGGTATTGTGGATGATGTTCGCCATTGCCGCGGCTTCTACGGTGGTGTTCTTGTTACCCTGTTCCAGGGGATGTTCTAAGAACTTTCCTTTTGGTGTTTTGGTGTTTTTTCCATTGTATTTTGGTTAGTTTGCTCTCTCTGGACTACTGAGCTACTTTCTTCTTTCGTTGGTACGGGTATATTGAAAACATAACATCTTTCTTCCCTCCGACTGTGACCGAAGCTGGTTTGAACTGGGCCAAACCATCATTTGTTGAAGTGGTTGATAAAGGCAGGGATCATTTGAAGATTGGGGACACTCTAGTTTTTCATCATGTGTATCATGATTCATCCTCAGAACATGGGTATTGTAATTTCATCAAAAAGCAGGTAAAAAGGGGGGAAAACTAGCACTTCAATTACTGATACGGAAGTTTGAAACTTTAACTGTAAATTTACACTGATTGGAAAGTTTCATTTGGACATCCTAAGATGGAAGCTATTAGGAAAGTATTTGAAGATTTCAAATTAGTTGGCGCATGGAAGGTGGGCCTTTTTCATAGAAGGCATGTTATGATACAACTAATTAAAAAAAAAAAGATTATGCAAAGATTTTTTTTATGAAATACATCTTAATTATGGATAAACATATGAAATTGTTTAAATGAACTCCTGAATTTGATCCAAGTCAAGAACCTCCCATCGTACCTATATGGTTTAAATTAGGAAGGCTCAAATTACACTTCTTCATGTTATGATAACTTTGAAATTTATAACGATCGACTACGAAGCGAATAAATATAGCACGAGAAAATTAACACCAAAAACACACAGATTTACGTGGTTCGGCAAATTGCCTACATCCACGGAGTTGCAGAGGATTTTACTAATTTAGGAATTTACACCGTTTGATCTCAACTACAATTAAAGGATCTCTCACTTGCTCTTTCTCTTTTCACCGAGATTCACCCAAGTGCAAGAACTCCAAAGAAGAAGAAATACGTACAAGAAAAAATTTTTTTTTTCTTCTGCTCCAAGCCAAACAAGAAGAATCAAGAATAAGCACCTTCTTCTTCACTATCTTCTTCTTCTTCTTCACTATCTTCTTCTTTTTCTTCACTATCTTCTTCTTTTCCTTCTTCCTTCTTCTACTCCCGTAAGCCTCAAGAAGAATCCAAAGGAGAAATCTTCTTCCTGCGATGCCTACAGTAGATCGCAAAACCAGAGAATGGAGAAAGGAGGAATCGCGCGGGAATTTCTCTCTCGGCGGGCTTCTTTCGCACGCAGGGACGGGAGAAATCGCACGGACGGGGGAGGGATAGCGAACGGGAGAAAGAGAGATAGATATGTCGCGAATAGGAGCGGTTCGCGAAAAATAGGAGCGAGAGAGACGGGAGGGAAGAAACGTGCAGTTATTCCCCCTTTTTTTTTGTTTTTTCTTATAACGGGCTCCTCACTTCAATCATCAAGTGCTCTATTCTAATGGGGCTACCCTAGGGAGACCAATGAAGTTAGATATTTCTACCTTTAATCATCCTTCAACTATAAGGATCCTTGTAGAGAGGGATACTACACTTCCAGAAATAAAAAAAATCCGGTCTGACACTGCTCACAATGGTTACTGACAACAAATCATTATGAAGTAAAGACATTACTATTGCAATCACTGCAAGATGTTTGGTCATACACAGGATAAATGCTTCAGACTGCACCCAAACTTGAAATCAAATGCTCCAATCCAGTTAGATATAGATGCTCCTATGGATGAAACAAATACAAAAGAACCATGTGTTTTTTCCCCTGAGGGAAATCCCCCACTAGAACCACATATTGCTAAAGAATTGGGTACTCTAACTTTGGAGGCAAATGATATCCCTATTGTCCCTAACACCAACAATATCATCCAAGTGGAGGAAAACTTAGTCGCAATAGAAGATCTTCCAAAAATGTTTAATGACACTTTACCTCATCAGTTTTTTCCTCCCCAACCAGGTTGGCAGGGCGTTTCCGACACTGCTACTAATCATTTAGTTGTAGTAGATGATTCCCTAATTGTCGTGGAACTACCAATTTCTTGAGAAAAGAGTACTCAAGGCCAAGTGGAACAACATACCCCAGGGTATGATCTCTATGGAAGATAAGTGGTAGTTTCAAAAAGCTAAGAGGAAGAGAAAAGGTATGCTAGCGCAGGATGTCTTTTGGGTAGTTTCAGAAGGAAGCTCTCATAATAGTTTGTTGTTGGACTTACTCCCTAGAAATAGGGGGAGGGGAAGAGTAAAACCAACCCGCCTTGATTATTCCCTTCTCGGCGTGGTGGTGCTATCCGTGGTCTTATTTGTGACTTTTTTCAACTTTATTATCAAGGTATTTTTGTTATTCTCAAAAATGGTTTTGCAGGCGATATTTGGGTTTTTGGCTTATCACGTGGTTTTAGGGTATACTACTATTATTTTTTTGTTCCCTTTTTTGGGCGTATTTTCCCTTACAGCCACTCACTAAAGCTTTATATCTTCCTTTGTTATCAATGAATTTGCCTTTTGGTTGAAACTTACCAAATTGGCTACTTAGAAATAGGGGTGTAAATGACTCGTTAAAAAATATCATTGTTCGTGTTCGGCTCATTTATATTTCGAACACAAAAGTGTGTTCGTGTTAGACTTGTTTGCTTAGCGAGTCGAACACGAGTTGTTCGCGAACAACGAGTCATTTTGATAACTCTAATTACACAGCCGTAGGATGTTAAAGGTTGGGGCAAGATTTAAGTTTTATTGTTTATATTAAAACATCATTTAAATATAATTTAATATATTTTTAATTCTATTTTTTAATTAATAATCTTAATTGATTATAAGTCTTTGTAGCCTTGTAGTTAATTCAAAATTTTTAAAATATATATATATAATTGATGAGTTGTATAGTCAAATATTTTAATTGTCCACAAAGCTCAACAATCAATTAGAAAAATAGAATAAAAATATGTTGAATTATGTTTAAATGATGTTTAAATATAAATTTATAGATTTATGTCTCGCCCTACCTTAATATCTTACGCCTGCAAGACTAGAGGAGTCAAAACCACTCTTTGTTCGTGAACAACTCGTGTACGGCTTGTCAAGTAAATGCCCCGAACAAGAACAAATTTTTGTATTTGAAATATAAACAAACTGGACACAAAGAGTAGTATTTTTTAACGAGCCAAACAAGTGCCGAGCCCAGGCTTGCTTGTGTTCGGCTCGTTTACACCCCTACGTAAACCCAAGCCGCCTATGATTATAAACAGAGGTTACACACTCGATTCTCTGAAATTAGTAGTCTCATCTCATTTTTCTTTGGTGGCTCAAGGGGTGCCTACTCAAGGACAATTTGAGGTTTAACATACATATCATAAAAAATTGTTACAGCACAGGGCAGAAGAGGAATCACTCAAATCTAGTTGAGTGTTCAAAAAAGAAGAGAAAATGAAGCTTAACTATAATTATTTATATAACATTAAAATTTACTATTTTAATTAATCGAGCTTGCTAATAACATGTCTGACATTTGACCAACATCACTTACATAATTTATATTACAATGTATCAATACATCAAACATAAATGATATCAACGTGCATAAAACTATCAAAAATATCATTTTCATTATTCAATATAGCAAAATGCATGGTATACAACATCCTTTCTAATTTATCAAAGAAAAAATATTTATCAACAAATTGGTGATTTATATTCAAATACATTGAATTGTGTTGTGTATTCCAGCCTGTTTGACATGTTTGGTGTAAGACCCCTGAGGTCGTGAGTTCTAATCCCTCTCTAGCGATGTGAGCCTTAAGGAGGGTAGTGCTTAAATTGTTAGGCACATTAGGAGGGGTTGGAGGCTTGTATAAAAGCTTTTGGCCATTCCTTTATATATATATATA
>NW_018165778.1:189292-241987 GCF_001263595.1 Phalaenopsis equestris | reverse complement strand
ATATATATATATATATACATATATATATATATTAAGATACATTGAATTTATTGGAAAAAATATGTACGTATAATATGACTATATGTCTGACTGAAATAAGCGCATCACAGCTGGTCTCATCTTCCATACGGTGAGTGATTTGGCTGTGATAGTTGCACCTGTAGCATTATTGAAGAGGAAAAGCTTTGCTGCACCGTCGATCGCCGCTGTTGGATAAACCCTAGACGTGATGCAGGTTCTCCCTCCTTGTGCAAAACTCTCAACAATGGAGTGATCAACCTGGGAACCGCATATTAATTATTGTCGTTAGATGTATTTGTTCACTAATAATGCAGCAATAATCAGGAGTTTTTAATTACTTCATGATCACAACAATCATTTTGTATTTATTATTAGGGTTGCAAATGAAACGATGCACAGTTTTATTAATTAAATTTATTCATATTAGTAAATAAATAAATTTAAATATTTTTTAAAAGCATGAATGCTAATTGAATCAAATTTAAATACATTCAAAATAATTTATTTATATTTAAGAACAATTTTTTTTATTATTGAACAAGTAATTTCTTAAATGCTCTATTATGAATTTGATGATAGTTTATATTCTTTATTAAATATTTTTTAAATAAATATTGATCAACTATAATTTATTTAATTATATATTTAATAGTAGCATATAGTAATTAATATCAATATGTATCATGATTTAATACAAATTTTTTTTTCATTTTTATTTTAATGAAAGAACTTGTTAGCATTCATTTAATATATATTATTCGATTACTAAAATGCTTACTAGTATCTCATTGTTATCTTATTTAACATTATAAACGATTTAGATACTAATTTAAAATTCATTCAAATATTTCTTTTTCATTTAAATTTTAATTTGTTTGCAAATTCATTTGAAGTAACCCTTCTTCAATTAATATAAATAAATCAAATACAAACAAAATACAGTTAATTTTTTAAGATTTAAACCAACTCAAATATGAACATACATGTGAAAGCTTAGCTCAAGCACTAGCCAAACACGAACAACTTATGATATTGTCAAGCCAAGTCCATTCCAAGACATACTTAGCTCAGCTATACTGATTAATTCATTCATCTTAAAATAAATCTCTAATGATTTTTTTATCCATTTTAATCAAATTTTAATTAAACCTCTAATAACAAATTTTAGAGAAAATACTGCTTTATTTTAATAACTAATGACACTAAACATCAGTTTGTAGCCACAAAAATTGATTTATTTTAATACTTCTTTTATTTTTTAATCCCATTCTCTTAAAATTGTAATTCCTTATCATTCATCAAGAGTTTAGCTATTTAGATAAAAACATTCATACATTTTTTTTTTTTGTTCAAAGGGGAAGTTAATTAAAACAAAAGAAAGATTACATTTTTACATACATATCACTCAATTTTTATGTATTTACATAAAAAAATTATAAAAATCTATACTTATTTACATTTATAACATCTAAACTTTAATTTTTAAATACATGTCACATATGGAAAAGTGTATTTCATCTTTTAAAAATCAAAATAGTGGTTTTTATCGTGTGATATAAATATGAAAGTTAAATATATAAATAAATTGGAATTTGATAATATATATGTGGATAAATTCCCAAAAATATATATATAATATAAATATACCAGTATTCTGACAGACAAAGTTTCACCATGGAGTACAGGAACCGTGCTACCGTATATTCTCTTCACGATGTCGTTGGCCTTCGAAGACCTGCACAGTAAGATTTTCAGCTATATTTAATCTACCGAGAATAATTGACGGTAAGATATTCAGTGAACACGCTCGCATGCCTGAGCTCGTCATGGCAGAAGTGAGTCTGGAGAAGGCCGTCGGTCCCTCTCCGCACGTAGAAATAAACGGCGGTTTGTTCAGTTCGCTCAAAGTCGGCCAAAACCAGCAGCCCGAACGGACCGAGAGCGCTCCGGCCGGCGGCTCCCCCGCTCGTGCTGCAGTTGTAGCTCACGTCGGCTTCAATCACTGCTTCCAACGACGAGCTGTCAATCTCAAATTCGGCCGTTATGTCCAACTGATTTACATACAATGCGACGAAGAGTTAGCTATGTACATAGAATGCGACTAATCATCATGATTTAAAAAGAAAATATTACATCAGGATTCGGAGTACAATGGTGAGGCACCATATGTCAAGTGGGTCACACAAACTTAACACGTGACGCCCTATTATTAGAATTTGAATGTATCAGAAGTCCTAATGTAATATTTTTTATGATTTAAGAAATGTTATGCTCTAATTATGGCACTGTGAAAATCATCTCTCTTATATTTTTTAGCAAGAAAATTATGAAAAATTGAATTTAATTTACATAATTAAGGTCACTACAAAACCAATTGTTTCTTGTGTTGGTTAATCAGTAATCTAAGGTTAAGTAATTTCGAAAAAATAAATAACAAAAACAAAATTATTATCTAAGTCTTTAATTATTTGTTGACATTTAATCTTATAATAAGGGAGGGAGAGGTGGAGGTACGCACCTGGGTGGCGGCGCCGGTGATCTCCAGAGGTTTCACTGAGCCGGCGGCGAGCTGTAAGTTGGTGAAGTTATCGCTGCTGGATCTGAGGCTATTCACCTCTTCCACTGGCCATAACAGAAGGTTTTTGCCTGTCTTCGTATCGAACAGCACCGTCCTTGGGATTGTCTGCATTAATGGTTTAACAGCTCTAATCATTTAATTTAGCTCAGAAAACTTCATAATTATAATTTCTTGATATTAATTATGCTATAAAGCATAGCCTTAAGAGTTATGCGATAGGCTTTCAGATTAATATTCATATAATTAAGAAATGTAGACTACGGTAAATCTAAAAAAAAAATTAAGTTTTTCAAGCCCATTTTTTTTTAATTTTTATCAAGATAAAAATTTGAAAGAGCTTTTTATTAATTGCTTGAAGGAAACAAATCAATTTAAAAAAAAGATTTTTGATAGTTACACATTGGAATCGTGAAGCCAATCGCCTAAACGTACAAGTCACCATTTAACTCCATTATAAATTTATACTCAACATTTCCTGATCTCCCACAGTCCCGTTGTTGTCATCATGTCAATGTTTGAATTTTGGCAATTTATTATTATAGTTCTTTATATTTAATACTTCAATTTAAATTTATATACATATATATATATATACACACACGACGGTATTTTTTAAAATCACATCAAAACTTTTTGTGAGATTAACTTTTTAAAACTTAAATATATATTATAATGTTATTATAAAAAAAGAAATAATTTTTAGATATTAGATATGAAATTGCATATAAATTATGCAATATGCATAGAAATTTTATTTTAATTATTCTCCTTTCAGTATAAAAAAATTTTTAAATGATCCAATGGCAATTTCCTTGCAACTTCAAAAGATACGCTTAGCCGTCAAAGGAAGAAAAAAGTTAAAAGTGATAAAAAAATTACTAGATGGAGATTGTAAAATAATGAGTGTCAAAAATTGGCCTGTCACATTAATTTTACCCCAAATCGACTCGAAAAATCTGAATTCGTGTTGACCTAAGTAATTTTGAGTCAGGTTAAGTTAAAGATCTTAACCGGTTTAGTTTTGTGGGTCGGATTCGACGACCCAAAAAATGGCTGATCAAACTTAAATTGACTTAAAATCGACTAGCTGACTTGAAATTAACTTGCCAAATCAAATTTAACCCAAAATGGACTCGAACTTTGCTTGACATTTATTCAATTTTAACCCAAATAGTAATTATTTCTTATGTTAAACGGGTTATACTGATCGGGTATATGTTGGTGGGTTGAAGGTAGATCATTTTCGATTTAAATTAGAATCCAATCCTCTTGCCCAAAATTTACCCCTACGTAAATCTATTGGTACCCATCCGACCATAAAAAAAATAGTATGACAGAATATTTATCCATCTCCCTAACAATGCAAAAATATACGTAAATCTTAGTTTTATCCACCAATTGTACACACAAACAATATATATATATATATATATATTTATTTATTTACTTATTTCAAAGGTTACCTGAATAGAAGCCCAGCCCTTGAGCAAATCGGCCTGCTCACTATCGGTCTCACCGGTCCAACCCCACAACACCCGCCGGCCCTTATTTTGATCGTAGAACGTCTTGGACGCATAATATTTCCCATAATCAAGCCGCAACCCGACGCCCACATCAAACTCTGGGTCATCCGGTACCCACGAGTTGTTCACCCCAAAGTATCGTCCGATCGCATAATAATCATGTTTCTCATCGTCGAGGCTAGCCTTTAGCACGTGTCGAACCGCCGGCCCAGACCCGACCGACGTGTCGAGCCCGACTGCCTCGTCAATATGAACCGGATAAAAATCCACACACTCCCACATGCCCGTTCCCTCCACGGTTCGCAGCAAACCGGGCACCAGCTCGTACTCCACGAAGTCCCGCGTTGAATAAACGAGCGCCGCGCCGGCATGACCAGCGTTATCGTTCTTCGACCCGATGGCGAAGTACCATAAGCCCGATTCGGAGTTGAACCAAGCGGTGGTCGGGTCGCGGAAGTCTTTATAGTAAACGCCGGCCGGTGGGACGAGAACCGGGTTGAGGGAATCGGATTTGACCCAATGGATTAAAAGAGGGTCGTCGGGGTCAGCTGGGTGGGCGAGGTTTTGGACTTGGGTGGAGTTGTGGGTTGAACCGGTGTAGAGTATGATGAGCCGGCCGTCGGGGAGGAAGGTAGCGGAACCGGACCAGACGCCGTTGATATCGTACCAACGGTCGGGTTTCATTGCGAGGGGTAGGTGGAGCCAGTTTATGAGGTCGTGGGAGACAGCGTGTCCCCAGGTAATATTTCCCCATACGGCTGAGTCTGGGTTGTATTGGTAGAAGAGATGGTACCAACCTTTGTAGAATAGCGGACCTGTTTGTAGCAGAGCGAACTAATTAAGAGATAATATGTGCTGATTTAGTCGAATGGAAGGAAATGGATTGCGATTAGCTGCATACCGTTAGGGTCTGGAGCAGAGCAGAGCAGAAGAAACCGAGACACAGAAATTAATTAATAAAGTTGTTAGTAATTGGAAATGATGAGAGTTACGTTTGATGAAAAGCATGGGAGAATTGAAGAGATAATGAGAGGAAGGAGGGAGCCATGAGTACCATTCATCCAGTTCTTTTCGGGCTGGAAATGGAAGGCGGTGCGTTGGAAGGCAAGCATGGTGTTGGTCCATGGGTAGGCCGCCGCGGCGGAGGAGGAGGTAAGGAGGTGGGAAGTCGATTTCTCTGAGACGCCGGCGGTTGGACCTCGAGAGATTGGGAGCGGGGCTGGAGGGGAGGAGGGTCGGGTGGTTTGGCTGAGAAGGATGGTGAAGGTGAGGATGGCGGCGAGGTAGAGGAGAATCGGGAGGTAGCGACGGAGATGAGTCGGCGGTGGTGGAGGAAGGAGGGGGGAGTGGGAGGACTCGGGATCATGGGTGTTCATAGTTATAATGATGACTCTGATTTTGGATATGAGATGCGAGATTAATGAGGAGGGAAGAGGGATTGGAGGGGTGGGTATATATATAAAATGTTTGTTTGAATAATTGTTTCAGGGTGAAAGTGGATATATGGATTGACATGAAAAGATTAAGAAAAACATTGGTTGATTTTAAGATAGACAAAGAAGAAGAAGAAGAAAAAGAACGTGTTAACCTGTTGGATTTTGATTGGAAGGGGTGGAAATAATTCCCAGGAATTTTGGAGCTGGAACGAGGAAGGCGTGTGTTGGATAAGTTGGTTTTTAATTCTCTACATTGGTAGGCAAGTTGGGGTTGGTCTGCTGATGGCTGGTGTGGTGTTGGGATTTTATTCTTTTAGTTTGACGTCCCTATCAAACTTTATATTTATGAATATACCCCGGACGCCGGAGGGATTCAAAAATAGAAACCGTTGAAAGGCTACATGTTTTTGGAGAAAGATTTGTTATTGGGATGGGACTGAAACTTTTATTTGAGATGTCATGTAAATCTTAATTAATTGAAACGGTTGAAGATAAATATAATGATTATCTTGATCGAGTTTTGATAAACATAATTGAGGTTTTTTCTTTTCAATAACTTTTTACCTGAATGTAGATTAGCAGCGAACAGCATTTCAAACCAATAGCTGATGAATATTTTTCATGATACACCAATGACAATAATGCGGTCTATTAATAATTCCCCTTCCCGAATGTGATTAATGATTTACATGTGACACCGACAGAAAGATTTTTTTCGTGTGTGATTCATATCTGAAGTCTTATTCATCGTCAATTCTAATTATGAGCAGCCCATTATTGGACAATGGGGCAGACCGATTTTATATTTTAAAGTTTGATTTTTGGTTTTGATAATAAGTGCTATCATAAGATTAATTCAAACATGAGCTAATTTTCCGACTTAATGAAGGTTCGAGCTAAATATACAATCTTTGAGACCTTCTGTCGAACCCCACATTTATCTCTCTCTTCAATGCCGGGTCTTTATCGAATCGTATGTACTCAAGAGCGATACAGGACGCTTCGTCCTAAAAAAATTCAGCATATATATATTAATGGGAAAACTAGACAGTTTATTTGGGTTTATTTTGATTCTTCTACTTACTCTTAAAATTCATTTTAATTCGTATACAAATCACAATTTGATAATATGACGGACAAAACAACAAGCGTATGTTTCAATATTTACAGAAGTATACTGATTTATTCACTGTAACAAAATATGTATGTTTTGATGTAGATTCTAGTTGTGATACCTAACATCTTTTTTTTAGTATCAATTATGAGAATTTTAAAACATTTGTTAAGCTTTACCATGTAATATAATAGATAAATTAATAATATTTGTTAAATCCAAGATTGTCCGGGAAACACATCGAAGGAATGGAACGTTAGCAATTGACAGAAAGAGGGAGAGGAGAGAGAGAGAGAGAAAGTGTGAAGAAGTGGTAGTAGACAAGCAAAAGAATATCATTTCTTCATAATATGGATTCCTATTTATAGGTCTAGGTCACAATACTACAAAAGTATAAAATAGCCCCATAATCACTAACATTTTAGGGAGGCTTTTTGGTAATTTATATGATTATTTGTGTATAAAAAGACCAGGGACATTCGATCGATAAGGTTAGCTAATCTTCTGGCAAGTCTTGGTCCGATCGATTCATGGTCCCAAAGAGGCCCCCCATCGATCATTCTAAAGGCTGATGATCGTCCTGAGGGACTTCCTTTTGTTATCTTCTGTCAATCATTCGGCTAAGGTGTTTTCTCCGTCGCTGCTCACTTGAAACGATCATTTTTTGTTACGCCTGGTTGGTTGTTCTTCATTCCTAGGTTGCACATCTGCTTTGAGATTCGTGTGGATGTATTTTAATGCGTACATATTTAGTTTCCCGATTTTCTGACTTCTCGGAAGCTGTCTAGCACAGGAGGACAAGAGAATTTTTTAATCACGTATACATAAATGAATAAATAAAAAAATGATATTATTGTGTAATAATGGACTTTTCTGTATTTCTATGCCCAAACTATTATAAATATAGGCTTTGGTGCAAATGAAGTTTGCACCACTTCAGTGCCTTTAGATTCCTTTATTTCTTGTCTTCCCCACTACATGTTTTTCGCGATGTCTAGCGAAAGAGTCCCACCTTCTAACAAGAGCGTGATCTACAAGGCGATGAGTGACATGCAGGGGAAAACCCACAAGCTGGATGTGAAGCGCAAGTTGGATGTGAGGTTTCTGCCAAAAGATTGAGTAAGAAGTTGGTTGTATCTAAGCACGGAGCCACCGATCGTGAGACTCGGCCCGTCTCTTCTGGTTTCCTTGTGGTCCCTCCTTAGGAGAGGGTTGCTGGTAAAGTGAGAGAAAGTCCAGACGCCCCTCCTGCGGGGCGTTCACCCGGGATGAGTGTTTCACCAGTGGGAAAGAGACTACCTGCCCAGGAGGCAGTGGGGGTCATGATCCCTAGGGAAGTGCTCAGGAGACGGTAGCTGAGGCTGAGACGTGGCTCCGCCAAGCTAGGAGCATCTTCTCCTCGGAAGGTGGAGGACCAAAAAAAGCGGGTGAAGATCTCGTCTTATTGGGGGTGGATCCTTAATATGTAATTTAATTAGCCTTTTTATTCCTTTCTTTTTAGTGATTGGGGTCTTGACTGTTGATTCTTTATCGATAGATATTATTGTGGGACCCAAAGATGATGCAACGGTGGTGGACCTAGTTGAGGTTCAGCGGGTGAGCACGATACGGGTTGACAAGGAAGGTGACTTGGCGGGCTCAGCGCACTGGAGCAAGGTGCCGAGCGGGGTGTCGAAGGTCTGGATGCTGGAGCTGAGGGCGACAACCTGCATGCCCTCTCCAGAGCTGTGATGGATGAGGAGGCGACCCGAGGGCGTCGTGTGTCCTCAGAGTTTATACTCTTCCGCTCGCGGAGATGGAGGAACGCTTCCTCCGCTTCATGGGGTACCCTCAAGGAGAAGGTGACGGAAGGGTCACCGAGGTCCTCGAGAGGATCGAGCAAGTGGAGAGAGAAATCACGAGGTTGCGTGAGGAGCACACAGCTTTTCGGGGTGTGGGTAAGTTGTTTGGTAGCAGAGGGGAGGTTACCCACTTATACTAAAAAATATTGGTTGTTAGCTAGGCCTTCGGCTTTCAGCCCAGGGATAGTCAGAAGGACCTTTTCAGGTTGGGCAGTGAGTTCATGTTCGAACGACTTCAACATTGAGGTTTTGTCAAGGGCAAAGCCGAGAACCACCGTCTGGCCTGACTTTTCCTTACCCTAATGTAACCGAGGGTTGAGGTCCCTCTCTTTTGTACAAAACTATGGAATGAAATAGATTTTTTTTCGAATCTTCATGATGATTATTTACTTAGGCAACGTGTAATTTTGTTGCATCAGTCCCATTGGCATCGTTTCAACTTCTTAGATAGCTCGTGTGTTTATATATATATATATATATATATATGCACGGATCATATACTTTGCTTTTTTGAGCTCTCGTCCTTTTTCTTTTTCCACTTCTCTCACATGTTGTTTCTCCTTTTTTCTCTTCCTAGTGCAATAGACTTCATTGTTCGGAAATACTCTCAAGAGTCGTTCAATTCAATTCTTGCGATAGAGGTTTCAGTTCTTTTTGTGGCAGACATAGAGGAGATCCAGGATCGTTGCGTTCTAGATCCCACAATTCTCTTGCGACTGGCAAACAACCATGAACAGGCCACAGGTGACTTCTTTCCCGACCTTATCCTCTACAAGGACCATTTTAAGATTGGTCTTTTATCTATAATTTTGTCGAGAGCTGGCTCCATCTTTAACCCCTATAGCATTATTCATGCTCAGTTCCCAGAGCCAATCGGTTGTTCTTCCTTCCTAGGTCACCCATCTACTTTGAGATTCGTGTGACACATTTTCATGTGTACAATATTTAATTGAGAGGTATTGGCATAATCATTCATCAAATTGGGAAACTGATGAAATCCTTTCCCGTTAGACATTAGACTTTATTTATTTAATATTTGCTTTGCTAGAAGTCCAGTGATACGTGTAGTTCGAATTATTTCAACATAAAAAGCTACATAAGTAAATATTCGTACCAAGCTAACGCGGTATTTTTAATTTTTTTATTATGATACAATTTAAATCTATTTATTATGATACAATTTAATATTTAGATAGGAGCGACGTGCGTTCAACTCTTCTTTTGCATTTTATTGATGTTCTTTTTACTCTTTAGCAAATTATATGTCATATTGAGTTGTCATTATATGTTAAAACATTTACATACATACCACTCAATTCTTATGTATTTACATATCTAACACCTAAATTATAATTTCTTGCATATATATCATCTTATGTGTGCATGAAAAGATGCATTTTTTTTTATTGATCTATCATACCATTTGGGATGCATTTAATTGGTTTGAGAAAAACTGTTGACTAGGCTTGCACTAAGAAAAATTTACGAAGATAGATTAATTATTTAATGTCTTAGCATTGCATTAAGATTCAAGACAAACATATAATAAAAAAAAGTAGTAATTTTTTAGATGGAATGCCCCGAAAAGGAAAAAAAAACTATTGGATCTGACTCGGTCAAGATAATTCATTATAAGTGGGTAAATACAAAAGGACATTATTTTCTCATGACTAGGAAAGTAGAGTTATAATTTTACACCAGATATAACCCGTATACAATGTACGGATAGACTTCAGGGGTCTGAAAAGAATCTTCGTTTCCTAAATGTGACGGTTATATGCAGTGGTCGCTGGAAGTTATCTTCTAATCTTCCATATGATAACACATGTTATGGTTATATTTCAGATATGACGTTATCAAGCAGGGTTCACCGATGAGGAATGTGTATTTTTGTCCTTTAGTGAATAGCTTCTCCAACCACCTGATCAAACGACTCAGATTGATTCATCATGATGATAGAAGTGAGTTTTAATAATTTGATAACCTTAATGATATCAAAATTAACAAAGCTTTGGCTTGTTAGAGACCTCTTACATGGACGCTCGATTTGAATATAAATATGTTAAATTTGGAATTTATTTAATGATTCAATTGAGAATAGAAAACCTCCAAAAAGCTTTAATGACTTGATCTAGGTCTGATTGCACTTGGATCAAACCATTTTTTGTATCATCGAGTATTATCTTGATTTGAATATGAAACATTTTTTTTAATAAAATTGTCTTAAGATTTATGTCAGATGATAACAAATTCTTGATCATGCATCAATATTGAAGTTTAATAATTTAGTAATGAAGCTAAGTAAATTATATGAATATCAACCTTCATTTGTTTATTTTGAAAACATTACAAAAATTTAAAATGAATTGATTCTTTTCATAATTTTATGGAATTAACCTCTGTTGAATCTCGAACTGTCCTTTGGAAATACACACTTCGAGAGTTAGAGCCAGAAGGAGTGGAAAGAGAGAGGAGAGGTGTTAGAAAATACTTAGTCGAGTGGCCCGGAAAAAACCTTAGATCTGGGCCTGTTTACAAATCAAGTCTCCTATTTATAAGATGCATTCTTTTACCATTATAGAAAGGACAGAGTGATTTTGGAAACAACCATCACTTACAGAAAGGAAAGTGAATAGAAACCACTCTTAATGCAATCAATGTGCTGATTTAATACTAAATTTATATTACAATTTGAATTCGGATAGAGCAATAATCAGTCTGTCGACGTGTTTTGGTTTAGTCGACCAAAGTGACGGGCCTAGTGGAGGTTGTTTCTACCAAGGTACTAGCGGTCGGTCGGCCGGTTGCGTTCGACCGACTATTAGGGAGATTCGACAGTTGGGACTGTAGATTGGCCGACCGACCGATCGGATTCGCCGAGGGTGAAATTGATCAGTCTGTTGATTTTTCAAATGATCGGTTCGGATCATGTCTTGAATTTAATGCTCTCATCATTGTGTCATCATCTTTAGTCGTTCGATTGTTTTGAGATTTGTGCCGACAATGTTGGTGTGTATAATCTCATTATTATTTTTTATTTTATATTTTTTCTAAAATCATATTAAAAGAATCATTATTTTTCTTTTTTCTTTTTTTGATATAATAATAATCAAAAAATCTTTTTCATGATCTCACCAAATATATTAGAACCAAACTCTTCTCTTCAAATTTTGAAGTCTCAGCCTTTCAACTTTTTATTCTCCTTCTTATGATATTTTGAGCTTCTCCCATGCTTACTTGGAGGAGGTAACTCATGGGATTCACAAAAACTTGAGAATATATTAAATATGTTATACGTATGTATGTAATGATGAAGGATCACATTCATGAAAATCAAAACACATGATGGCCTTCACGAATCTAATCTATCATTTGTACATATATATAACATATGTAATACTTTCCCTCAATACTCATCGACACCTTATGTTCTGCCTAATGAGAAGAACCTTATTATTTCGCCTTCTAAAGCTCTCTAAACTTTCTTTTGATGTTACGAAAAAAGTGAGCACATTTTTTAACATGCAAAAGTCTTCTTTAATGTCCCCTCGAACATCATGTGCTCCAAAAATAACTTAAATTTAGCACAAAAAACTCTCTTTAAGAATGTTTCATCTTTATTCTTTTATTTTCCCCTCTTTCAAAATGAACATATCACATAATATACATAAATGTTGAATGATTAAATATTCTTCGAATGCAATTATTTGGCCAATCAATACTACCTGTCCAAATTCGAGCCCCCTTCTTGAACATATTCAATACAAGTTTTATAAATAGCAATGTCTCCGGGGTAATTGCCCCTAAGGGGAGGATTCAATAAGCAAAAATAAAAACAAAAATAGTTATTTAAAATAATAAGATATTTTAAAACGTAATTTTTAATATTGTTACGTGAAAAAAAAGTGTTGACATACGAGACACGAGAGATTTAATGTAAAAAAACTTAGAAAGTGAATGCATAATATGTTCTGATCTAGTTAAAATAATCAACTATATATTTCACGGTATATAGTTTTACTTTCTCTCTTAGTAGAGAAAATAGAGTTACAAGATTTTTGCTGACTTAGAAAGACCGGACAACAATCAACTGGAAATATTAATCAGACCACAACAACAGCTAGTGATAGTGATGAAAATCTTTGGTTGCCGGCTTCAGCTCTTAGTTCCAACCCCCACACCCCCTTCTTTAGGTTGAAAATGATGTCCTATTTGTAAAGTTTTGGGAGTATTTTTTTTTTATTTATTTAAAGTAAATTTAGTCAAATCTTACAACACTTTTTTGGACAGTTCATCCTTTGATCATAGATTAGCTTTTAGCATTTAAGTAGCATAATGATCTCAAAATTGAGTAAGCTCAGTCTTATTGAATTCCACTCATATAAATGCTTGATTTAACTATAAACATGATAAATTTAGAGATCATTTGACATTTCAATCAATGCTTTAAAACTCCTAATCATACTTAAATTACTTGCTTGGAGATCTTCTCTGCTAGAATTGAATCATCGCTTTAATATCATTGGGAACGTATTCTCGAATTTTTTTGTTTGGCTATAAATTTGCTAAAATCAAATTCTAGAAAAGCTTGAATTTCAATCTGTCTGAATATGATTATTATGACATCTAATATTTATTGATTTATGCTTTAAAAACGTATATTTTTTCGGATATAAAATACTATAAACTATTGTTATTTTTTTTTTTTTTTTTTTTTTTGTATTAGAAAGACTTACACACCTAACATGAAATTCTTATGTATTATTATGTCACTTACCTAAATTTCAGTTTCTACATATAGACCACCCAACCTATGCCAAAAACATATAAATATAGTGGTTCGTAAAAATTAGGTTGCCAAAAACATATAAATATGGTGGTTCGTAAAAATTGAAGTTTGCATGGTGGATGTGTTCGTAAGTAGGAATTTGGATGCATTCGGACTGCAAGTATACAACATTGTTATACACGTTGTACACAAATGTGTACAATACACATAATAAAATTATACACGTATATACATACATTTTGAATGCATCCAGACTTCTCATGTAATATTATTTTTCTGAACATGTGGCTTCATAATCTTTATCAAGTTTTTGTATATATATATTTACTTGATTTCCAATTTCACATGATTGGGGTATCCTTTTTTATTGACATGGCAACTTTACAGATATACCCATCTTTGCCCTGCAATTCATCAAGAGAAGTAGAGATTGATAAAATCAGCTTTCTTTTTTTTTTTTAAATTCATCCTTGTTTTAATAAATTCATTAAATTCATAGTTTATTCTTTAATTATAAACGTATTTTAAAAATGCATTAATTTATTGATTATTTATTGTTTCTTTAAATTGCGACTAAATGGTCATTAATGCTTGTGTGACCAAAAAACTTTGCATAAAAATAATAATTATTATTTCTAATTCTGCACGTTTAGTAGGTTGTTCAAAATTAACTAAATGGAGAAGTCAAATAGGCTGCCTGTGGATGCCTTGTGGCTTGGTTGCATCTGAGCGACACGTAATTCTCGACTTGACCGCATTCTCACGAGAATATATCACATGTAGTGTCTGAGTATACAGACAACTACTCGAATAGACTGGTGAATGCACTGCGGCTTGGTTGCATCCGAGCGACACGTAATATTTTTTCCCATTCTCACACGATCATTCCTAGTCTTTTTTAATTTTTCTTTTGCATCCTAAGTATTGCAATTCAAATGATTTATATAAAAATTAAACCAATATGTTCCCTGACATCCATAAACGGACATGTTAGTAGTAAAAAAAAAATTCAATTAAATGTCAAGCTTAAAATAATTAATTAAACTCATTCAATTAAATCAATAGAAGATTTATATAAATAAAATTAAATAAAGTACTGTGCACATAATCCTGATTTTTTTAAAAAAATAAACAAAATTGGAAATGGAAAAAGTAAATTTGTGTGCCCTTTTTTAGCAAGTATATGAGATTTTAAATAAAGTACTAATTTTGGTACAAAACACGTGAATTTCAAATGAAAACGATGAAGACCAATGAAGTAGCTTCATATCACCAAATCACATGCATTTGTTCAATTGAACACATGGAACATGCCTCAGAATCTTGTCAAAAAGCATAGGTGTGACTCGTGTGACCCTATACAACTATACAAATTCAGTTGATCGGTCCCTAGCTTCTAACATTAATGCTCAAAAGAATATCACATTCATTCGGTTTTATATCTCGAGTATGATCGTGGATGTTTGGGCTATTTGTTCCCAGCTTTGAGCCCCTAGACAACGATTTTGAGTATCAACCATGAGATATCAAGCATCAGCCCTTGGGCAGCCGACTTTTGAACTTGTGATATTATCGGCTGCCCCAACAATCTACATATGTTAATCATCCATGTGTACATTGGTCGTAGTCAATTCTCTTTAGAGTTCGCTTGGTCCTATGTCAATTCGTCTTGGGCTCCCGCATCCCATCACGCTTCTTTGGCTATTTAGCATGTAGCAATAGCAACCCCTGGGCAGTCTAAAGAACTCTTTTGGTCGCCCATCTTCGCTTGATCAGATTCATTTGTCTCATCATCATTTGAGAAGTGTACTTCTTTCTTATGCATACCAACATATATCGCATTTTCTATGATTTATATAATATCATGACCGTAAAAATGTGCACATATAAATGGAAATAGCACTTGTTGGAAGGATCTTAACGCAGGTGAAGATTTGTTATTTGATTTTTATTGAGAGCATATGATTTTATTTTATGATATATTGTTTTATTAAAATGTTTCTAGAAAAATTATTTTATTATATGATTATTTTAATTTCTACAAAAGAGATAAAATAATTTATTAATTTAATCAAAAAATTTCGACTTATTTTATATTTAATCATACATGCATGCATACTAATCAACATTATGAGAGTAGGGACATCTCATCTTTATACCACCAGTTTTAATGACAAATAAGTTGATTCCCATCTCTTAAAAACATTTCTTAAATAAAATGCCAAAATTCACCTCTAATGACCCCATAAAAAGCACTAATAAGATAAGACTTAGGCATGCCCCACCAATGTTGGAGAATGGTGTATTAAACTAAAGTTGACCACAAGATTATAAAAGGAATGTGGTGGATTTCACAAGCTAGATTATAAAGTTTATGATTAAACATAGTTTATTTAAAGATTAATTGTCAATCATTAAGCAATGTTAATTGGATGCTATAAATGATTTCACAAAATGGCACAAAATTATTACATGCTAGAAAATTCGTAGCAATGAATTGAAGAGTTGCATGTTGGTTTTGCATAAAGACTTTGTGCACATAGATAAAAAAGTGAACATGAGACGCTACAATTTTTATGTGAAAAAATCAAAGAGCATGGCGACTAACCTAGATGAAATAATTCATTTTATAAGCACAATTATAGAGTTTATTTATCCCCTCAACTACTAGAGATGATATTATAAAGTAGTGCACTAAAATTCAATTTATAGTTATTATATAAAATCTAAAAGTATATAAAAAATAATAATAATGATTAAATAATGATAGCCAAATAATCACAATTTGATAACATTTGAATGACTTGTCAGATAACAATGTTCAGGCCACTATGACTGAGTGATAATAGTTAATCGATGATATTTAGATAATGAACAAAATAATGTTGGTGAATGAATTATGTTGAGTGGTTGATGTCGGTCAAATGATGATAAATAGGCATTGATGATCGAATGTTAGCAATTGAACAAAATCAAAATTTAAATAGAGTTTTATAGTCTTTCAGAGCTTCAAGCTATCTCCAAACTTAAGTTTAAGATCTTTTCATGTGAAAAATAAAACTATATTTATAAACTTTAAGAGTGACATTTTAATAAATATATTTAAAATAGTAGTTATGCATGTCCCAAGATTTGAAAAAATATTAGTAGCATCCATGGGTTAGCAACATATTAGAATATCAATCCCAATATAGCAAATACTAAAGAAAATTAAGGCAATTAGAAAAGAGATCAGTTGAGTTCACAATTAAGCAAGCTGGACATTATAATGATTATAAAAATTCAAAAGTTACAGAAATATAAATGTAATTAGGAGCATCAAAACTTCCAAAGAAAATATAGAGAATTTGCAATTGTAGAAATCGCATAGTTTATCTAATGTATGGCTTTGCAATGTCAATGAGTAGATTACCTTTCCACTTCCAATTCAAGTTTTGTTTATGGAATAGCAAACATGAATTTTGATGCAAAGATGTCAAAAGAAATGCATGTCTCTTTGAAAGTGTTATAATTTCTTTCACTAAATATGTAGTGGTAGTGAAATGCATAGCCAACAAAAAGAACTTTATAGAGGTTTTGCAGTTAAGAGCATAAAAAAAAACCAAGATGTAATAAAGGTTAAAACCTAGGTTGAAAAAAATTCATTTAGGGATGCAATGTTTTAGTGAAGAGTGTTGAAGAATCTGCTGTCAAGAAAGCCGCAGGACAACAAAAAGGGAAAAGAAAAACCGCAAAGATAAAATGCAAACAAGAACACCGAGAATTTACATGGTTCGGTCCATAAGAGCTACATCCATGGGAGGGAATCAAGAAAAAATTCACTAAGACAATCTTAAAGATTACACCGCACAAAATTAAGGACGAACCAATCTCCTCAAGCTCTCTATCGATCTTGATCTCGATACAAGCTTTTTTGGTTCGAAGCTCTATCGATCTTGATCTCGATACAACCTTTCTTGGTTCCTCACCTTGCTCTCAGAATTCCTCTCTCCCTTTTAACCACTCATATACATCATTACATATATATAGAACAACGACCAATACAAGATGACCGGTTAAACACCTTTAAATAGCCAAATGACAGTTGTACCCATTAGCTATTTAAACCTCCTTATAAACGCGGCTTTGCCTTAGTTCGCATAATTGAAAGTCACCATAACAAATCTCCCTCTTGACTTCCAATTATATACCTCCATAATAGAGATTCCCTCCATCTAGCCCCGAGGGGCCCGAGCCATTGCCTCGCTTGACACATCTCTCAAAGCTTTGTCACCCAAGCTCAAGATTATCGCACTGTGAGCTCGGTCCAAGATGTTGTTCTTCTCCCTCTCGGGCATTTCGGGCGGTCCTTGTAATGGTTCCGCAACACCTTGCTGCACCAACAGAGCTCTCATCTTGACTCTTTATAAGCTGAAATCGTTCATTTCAGTGAATTTCTCGATGTCAAACTTAGCAGATCCCATTGTCGTGGCAAGAATTCTCACAGACAGCGCCAATTGTTGCAGAATTTGTTGTAAAAAAAACTGCAGGACAACAAAACGGAAAAAGGAAAACCGCAAAGAAGAAATGCAAACAAGAGCACCGATAATTTACGTGGTTCGGTCCATAGGACCTACATTCATGGGAGGGAATCAAGAAACAATTCACTAAGACAAACTTGAAGATTACACCGCACAAAATCAAGGACAAACCAATATCCTCAAGCCCTCTATCGATCTTGATCTCGATACAAGCTTTCTTGGTTCCAATCTCTCCATCGATTTTGATCTCAATACAACCTTTCTTGGTTCCTCACCTTGCTCTCATAATTTCTCTCTCCCTTTTAACCCTTCCTCTCAACTCATATACATCATTACATATATATAGACATATATATAGACCAATGACCCATACAAGATGACCGGTTAAACACCTTTAAATAGTCAAATGATCGTTGTACCCATTAGCTATTTAAACCTCCTGATAAACACGACTTTGTCTTAGTTCGCATAATTGGGAGTAACCATAAAAAATCTTCATCTTGGCTTTCTTGGCGGCAGATTTCACAATAAAGAGAATAGAATGTGGCATTCAAAAAATAATGAGAACGAATCATACTATGTAAATGACAAAGCACCCATTGAGGGTTGACCTCAAACCCATGGTAAAGAATGATCTCTTTGGTTTTCACGCTGCCAACACGACTATCCTAAGCTGACAATGCTAATTTAAAAGAATGACCTTTGAACCGAACTGATTTTCTCCTTCCTACTCTAGGATGGTTTTTATATGCAAAGGAACAGATGAATTTATGAGAATAAAATTGTTTCCCTTCCAATGTATCTCAAATGAGAATTTCAGAGATACTTTGAAAACTATGGTCATGAAAATGAGTTGTGGCGGGCAAAAAACAATTTTTATAAACAATAATATCCAAAATTTTTGTATTAAGATGATAAAGAACGAGGAGAAAATAGATGAGCGGTAAGTTTTATAAGGATTTAAGCCTTTAGGGTAAAACAAAAAGAAGCTTGCCATGACAGTTAACCATGAAGGATAGGCATCTTCTTTAGTTAAGATCCATTTACACAAGATTTTTTCAAAACGATGATAAATTATGATTATTTTATACAAATAGATGTCATTAGTGTTGAGGCGCCAAGAAGATAGTAAGAGTTGGAATTATAGACCTTCACTTAAGCTTGGATTTACACATGAAGTCAAGAGTGTTAAAATTTGGGAGATTCATGCTTCATAATTCATAAGCTTAGACAAGAATTATAAACCTTCACTTAAGCTTGGATTTACACATGAAGTCAAGAGTGTTAAAATTTGGGAGATTCATGCTTCATAATTCATAAGCTTAGTAGTAGTGTTCCAAAAAATATTGGGTAACTTGTTAGAAGTTTCATTATGGTGACGAGATTATTAATTATGGAAGATAGCTTCTTTCTTAAACCTTTGGGGGGAAGATAGCTTCTTTCTTAAACCTTTGGGGATAAAAACGATATGAAATTAGTAGTGAAGGAAGTTCCATATGGTCAATTTGTTCAATTGGAATCTACCAGCAGAGGTAAGCAATCTTTGTTTCCAACTAACCACCAAACAGTTTTATTTTTTTAATTTTAGTGCAAACAAGTGCTTTAATTAGAAGGACTTATATTGATACCCAGATGTTCCAAGGGAAGAGGCCTATGCTGAAAGCCAAGTACAACAAAAATCAATTAGCTAGATAGAACATCCACAAATTTAGAGAATCATATAATTGATTTGTTTCTGTTAGCATAAAGATTGTTGGCTCTTTCGAAAATTTGTAGAACTTTGAAGATGCAGATGCTAGTACTTCGGTTGGTGCTTCCAAAAAAAAAACAATAAATCATCAGTATATATGAGATGAGAGATACAATAATTGTTCTTTGTAACACCGGAGAAGATTGGGTTAAAAGCATCAATGATGAAGGTGAAGAGTTAATGGGGATAAACGATAGCCCTGTGAAAGTGCACATGAATGTGGAAAGTAACTTCTTAGTTCCCTATTGATAATAAAATAAAATGCACTTGAATAGCCCAAGCCTTAGTCCAATTTATAGAAGTATGGGGCAAACGCATAATTCTAAATTTGCATGCATAAACTGATGTTTCACATTATATTTGGATTTTTTAAGGTAGATCTTGGAGCAAAGGGACTGTTAAAAGAGTTAAAACCATAAAGGAGCGAGTATGCTAAAATTATATTATTGAGAATATCATGACCATATATAAAAGCTGCCTAGGCAAGATGTATGAGAGATGGGAGAAGAGCGTTTAACCTATCCACAATATGGAGATAATTTTATAAAGAGTATTACAAAGAGAAATGTGTTTGTTGTCAATAAGTGATTCATCATAAAAATTTTGAGGATAAGAATAATGGCTGAGTTTTGACCCTACTAAGAAAGTTAGATGACAATAAAAAAAACTTCGTAGCATCAATGACGGAGAGGCCGGAAATAAACTAGATAACTTTAAAAAAATTTAAATGTGAGACCATCAAAACCTTGTGTGTTATTAAAATACATGCAAATACAAATAGACATACAATCACTTACCCTAAGCTTTTTTAAGGAAACAAAAAATAAAACAAAAAAAGTGGACTATACCTCTCATTAAGTTTTCAGAGTGAGATACATTTTTCTCATGTAAATAAATTTATGTCACCACAATGTTAGGAATGTAAATATCAAACTTCTTGTAAAAATTATATGGTATATATGTAGATTTCACTTAATAATATTGTTTTCAGCAGAAAATAAATTTCAACTAAATTCGTGCCATATGTTTTCAATGCCATCTCATAAAAATCTTTTGGATCTTAACTCTTCACCTTTATTAAATTATTGTCCTTTATATGTGACGTTTATAAATTTCACTTTTAATGGGTTGGCTGACATTTTATGTACGTTTAAAGAGGAAATACTGAATTTAAAATTTTAAATAGATGGCCATGGTGTAACTACTTATATTTTTAATTCTCTGTATGCATTGTTTTGATTTGATATGAAACAATAACCATGTGAATCGTTTTTTTTTTTTAATAATTAGACAATTGAGATTACAAATAAATGTCGATATCAAAGTGGAGGTTTAAAGAAGATAATATGCACGTCATGAAAATAATAAAATAGGACTGCCTTTTAGAATGTGTAAAATTAAGTGATGAAAAAAACATATTAACGATTTGATCTAAAAAACCATTTACTCTTGAATACAATAATTATATGCTAATGATTTTCTCTCTTGGTTTACTTTCATTTAAACTATCATAAGTGTTATTGTAGTTTGTTTTATCAACCTAACGTATGAAATCAATAATTATTTTTTATTCAATTATCGATCTGATGACAGGAGATTAAGTAGAAAAAATATTTCGTCTGGACAACATACATCCGGAAGAATGTGATGCAATCCAAACTGTCATTTCAAAATCTGAACAATGCATATAATATTTTCTCATGTGATCCCAATTGGCTTCTTAGCTTTGATTCAGATTAACATCAGTTTAATAAGTTTTTATTTTTTATTTAACAAACTCCTAAGCCTATTGGATGAGAAGTTAGGCTTTTAACTAAGAGATCATCGATTTAAAACCTTAAATATGCACTATGCATGTCTTTAAGATTAAATTCACTCAATTGTCCAAAATTGGAAAACAAAATCACTGTGGATTGAAAACATTGGTTCTATGTGCAAACTTCAAGAGTACACAATTATATACTTAAGGTGTAGTCCATTTAATCAAACAACAAAGTTATGCACTATTATGCACTCGTCGTGTACTCCATCTTATGCACTATTATATACACGTCGTGTGCTCCATTTAAGTTGAAGTACACGATCATAAGGTAATTATAGCCAATCACATGCCCAATCATGTGTTGCAATTTGGCCAAAAAAATAAAATTACAAAACAAGCACTCGCACCAACAAAAGCATAAATAATGTTCATACTGTGACACATTTTTAGAGCAAAATATCAAAAAGGTCACAAAAGCAATTAAAGAAAAAGGATATTCAAAACTGTTAAAATCAAATACTTTACCAGAATTCTCATACCAGAAAATATATTTGAAATGGACAAATGAAAAGATCATTCAATCCTTTGATGGTAGGTATCGAGGATATAACGGTTCAACCGATCTCCAAATGTGTTGGTGGAGAACATTTCGGTAACATGGCGCCGAGCTTCTCGGCCCATCCTTACGGCGAGCTCACCATCGGAAAGGAGGCCGGACATAGCCTTCGAAAATTCTAAAGGGATTGGTTCACATAGAAAACCTGTAAGCTCATGCTTGACTGTCTCAACGGGGCCTCCGCTGTTGCATGCAATAACAGGCTTCTGTGAAGCCATTGCTTCCAGGGGTACGATACCGAAATGTTCATTCTACAAAAATATTCATAAGGAGAAGAAAAAATAATGGAATCTTTGCATACATACCACTCAATTCCTATGTAATTACATATATAAAACCTATATATATATATTATATATATATGCA
This sequence comes from Phalaenopsis equestris, assembly GCF_001263595.1. Taxonomy (NCBI): domain Eukaryota; kingdom Viridiplantae; phylum Streptophyta; class Magnoliopsida; order Asparagales; family Orchidaceae; genus Phalaenopsis; species Phalaenopsis equestris. The sequence continues at coordinate 219,671 of NW_018165778.1, read as the reverse complement.
TCCTTAATTATGCATGAAAAGGTGTACTTCAATAAGTAAAAGTAAAAATAGTGGTATTTGGTATTTTTTATGTGATATGAAAGAATTTGGTGGTATAAATGTAAAAATAAAGTTTAGGTGTTATATGTAAACACATGGGAATAAAGTGGCATGTATGTAAATGCCTCAAAAATAATAAACTGAAGATAGCATGACAAAATATAATAGATTTAAAAAGATTTTCAAAAAATATATTTGAAATCTCAAAAGGCACTCAACAATAATAAATGGAGGAAGAGATCATAAAGATCATAAAGCTAGCCCCAAAAAGTTGAGCAATATGCTACTATTGTGGAAGACAAAAAAGCAAAAATAAAAATGTTTGTTTGGATGAAAAATTACACAGCTTTTTCTCTACTTCATTAAATTTTACAACAAAATATGTTTTGAAAGAAAATAATAAGATCTATAATTGAGAAGGTAACTTCGAAAAAGTTCTGAACATCATCCAGAAAGTATAAGCTACTCCAAACGAATAATGACGAGAAAGAAATTCGAAAGAATTGATAAATATTTCATTATTTTGGCTTCACAATAAGATAAAACAAATAAAGAATATAAAAAGCGAAAGCAGGGTTGGCAATCCCCTGCAATTTTCTATGATATAAATTGCTGCTAAACCTGGAGAATTTTCTTTTGGCAGATCTATCATATTTGATCTTCAAAATATGAAAATTAATTAGATCTTAAGCCAGATTATGGTTCAAGTATAACTTCAAAGATGACATGGAATGTTTAGGCTTAACAATTGAATGATGATGTGGGTGTCACGTGCCAACTTGGTCGCGATTAATAAGGGCCTTAGAAGTTATAGCCAACATTTTGGATTCACTCTTCGCCTACGTCACAATAAACTCCCATTTTGCAGACTTTCGGGTGTGCAAAACAAACATTTATTTATTCATCTTGTACGTAAAACAAAAAACAAAAAAAGTGGGAGAGCAATGTGTTTCTTGAAGACAGAAATGAATGCATATCTAAAAGAGTAGAAGTCCCAACTAACCTTTGGAGTGTACAAAACACAGAGACATTGGGAGAGCAATGTGTTTCTTTCTTGTGTTGAGCAGGAAGTCACAAAATTGACCCTATCTGACACTCCTTGGACTTCTGCCAACATTTTCAGCTCTTCAAGATACTCCACATTTTCCTTGAGACGTCTATCAAAACCACCTTAATAAAAAAGGGTTCTTTTACAGCAAAATACTCATCCCGTGGTAATAAAATATATGGAAAAATAGACATTTTCTCAGGAAAAAATAAAATGCTGCTTCACACCACTTGTATGAAACCATTTAAACATGTAGGTATACGCTGGCATACTTTATGTTGCCCTCCTTTAGAGGGCTGCAAAACAATTCAGTCAAAATTTCAGGTGATGTTAGACATTTGGAAAAATTTTGCGCTGCACACTTTGTCAAGATGTCATCAAACTACAACAATAACTTTGGACAAACATACTTGAGGATAAACTTTAAACAAGCAAAATGCTTAGGGATTGTTTGGGATCACTTCTGATTTTTTGTTTATGTTTTGTTTTGTTTTGTTTGTATTTGTAGTTTAAAAGGAACATGCTTGGCATGCCATAACTTTTAGATGTGTTGAGTGTTTTTAAAAATAAGTTAATTTCTTTCGAAAATAAAAAACAAAAACATAAAAAAATACACTAAACAAATATGTTTTAAAATAAAAGCAAAAATAAAAAAGAAGAAGCAAAAAATTAGTAATTGAACAAAAAACATCAAATTATCTCTATGGCATGCTCAAGATGTTTTTAGATTCTAGAAACCACAAGTTGAGTTAAGAACAAATAAGTACGAATATCACTGCACTACTCTTCGAAAAGTACAAAAGAAATATACAGAAATAGCACAAAAATCCCTTGAATGGCATTAATAAGGCTTCACGCATATACTTTCCAAAAGGATCAATATGCATTCAAAGTCTCGGGTTAAATACCTAAACTAAATGTATATGTTAAAGATAAACATTTTCAAAATGTATGTGCCTAACCCTATAATACACAAATACATAACCTGTAGGAAAAAGACGAAAGAGCTTCTTTTCAAAGATGTGAACTTTCAACCAACAATAGTGAAACATATGGAAGTGAAAAAGTCAAAAAATAAAAAAATGTACAACTAACTATCAACATTCTAAAATTACAATTACCCAACAAATTCTGAAATAATTCCAATATTGTGGTAAGGCCTATATATTTTTCTACAATTATATATATATATATATATATATATACAGGAGCACATATATATATATATACCAACAAAAAATTAACAAAATGTCACTAGAGCACAAACATTCAGAAAATATTCAAGAGCGCGCTAATTTTCTTAAATTTGAGGGATTCCATTTTTTTGGAGTGTAGAACTTCTAACTCACTTAGATGCCTCTGCCCCAACGTGAGGAATTATCGAATTAACATTAAACTAAAATTACTCATAAAATATTCTAAGGAGCTAAAGAATCTTAAAATTGAGGTACTTTCAATGATTGGAGAGCATATAAAACTTCTCATCTAACTTAGGTGCTCCCATGGGGGATAAAATTGTTAAAATACCCTAAAAACTTGAATAATACATTAAATATTCCTCGATGGTAAAAAAATTATAAAGTTGCGAAGAGAAAATTTCCTTAACAATCTAAAGATACTGAGACACCTATTAAACCAAAATAAAAACTTCTACAAAATGACCAAAATATGTGAGGGACTTCCATATATTCCAAAAATATTCCTACAGTTCTGAAAAATTATGCAATTCAAAAAGCTTCTTGCTTTAATCGCAATAATGTGAACAACTTAAATGCCCTCATATGGTTTCTTCAAAATTATCAGTAGTCCAAACTACTTTGTAAAACACTCATTCATAACAGCCTCCAAGCCATAGAGGGTTGTGAGTTCCATCAATGTTGTTAGACTTCTAATACAAACCTGTAGAAGTTAGAAGTTCAGTAGACACAAATGGAATTCTCTAGCTTTCAAAATCAAAGTCAAACTAGTAGGATACTCAATCTATAATCAAGAGTACTGCTAACAATGAAGATAATAAAGTAGATAAACTAAAGAGTAATATTGACAAAACTAGGACCCCAAATGTTTAGGTGTACAACATACGGACACTAAACTATATGCCATTATTATGCCTAGGGATTGAAGCTCGAGCTAATTCATCAAGTTGGCATTCCAAACAATCAAAGATAATAAGAAATAAAGAAAATAAACCAACTTTTTGGAGTTTGGAAAGTTTGACTGTCCCAAAAAACAATGAGCAGGTTTCGATAACACGTTAATAGCACAAATCATTGAATATGTAAGCATGCTAAGATGATATAAGCCTTACGAAACACACCATGCCCCAATCTTACGTAAACATAGAGTTAAAGGTAATAGAATAACTGAGAGCACAAGTTAACTTAATAGAAAACATGTTAATGCACTATGGACAAATTCTAGAAAAACAAATTCAGAAGGCAAAAAAGGAAATGATTAGCTTTATCAATGCCATTATGAACTATTTTGGAACCATTAGCTAAAGTAACAATAGGGGGAGAAGTAAAATTTAAAATATGAGAAAGAAGACATTGTTTACCAGAGACAAAATCAAAAGCATCATGGTCAAGAACATAGAGTTCATGCGATGACTGAAAAAATAATGATTGAGTGAGACGAACAATTGAGTTAATTCTTTGAACTATTGAGACAATTGGTGAAAAGGATTATTTAGCAGCCCACAAAAGGTTTTAGAAGATTGATGATCGTCTAAGGAATCCATAGGATATGTACTAAGATAGGCAGTATGCAAATAAAAAACACAGGCAAAGCTGAACAATGATAATGATTATCGCAAATACATTATAGGCAACCAAAACGGTGCACGTAAGGAGACAAATTTAGGGAAGGGCAGCAGCCCAGAAAAGCAAGAGGAGCTGAGAAATGTAGCAAACGAGAAACACATCCTCTATAAAAGAATAAAAAATATGTTGAAGAACATAATCCTTATTAGTTCAAAGGCTAAGCATTGTAAGAGGCATGAACAGTCGTCCCCTTTGCTTCCCTTGTAGTATCAATGATATGGTCAACAACTAGTTAAATTTCTTCATTATAGTTCAAACCATAAATGAAAAAATATGCACATCCTTATAAAGTTTTTCAAGCCCGATATCAAAGAGGACAACCCAAAACAAAGTGAGGCCTGCCATAACAGCAAATACAAATACGACGACTTCATGATTTCAAACAACAGCAAATAAAACTACAAATACTATTCTGATTACAATCAAATAAATAAACATTAAAGAATAATAACGTTTTCCATCCTCATGTTGCCCTGTCACAAGCAAGTTGGGTCTGCCAATGAAGTCAAAATGCCAGAATTAACATGAACTTTGAACAAGTTTTTAAAAAAACAGCCACACATTTTCAGTTAATTCTCAGAATAAGCTGCAATTAAATCCAATCTCCATAATAACCTTTAGTTAATGTAATATACAAAAAAAAGTGAAAGCTTAATCAGCATCTTTTGGCATTAAATGTTCTGTCAAATATTTTTTAATTTCTTACTTCGTCAATTTTACTACTTGATAAAGGCCATAGATGAGGAGCCACTTAGTTTCAAAAATCTACTAATCCTCGTATGAGTAATTCCAAGCAAAAAATCTATTGTGCCACAGATTTCTCTCTTTTGGCCTTCAATGTATCTCTTTTGGCCTTCAATGTAACAGTATATGTTAACGTTAAATAAACCATTTTATCAACATTGTTAAACAATTTTGACCGACTCCGGAAACATACCAGCAATTGTCAAAGTTGCCTCACATGAATTAGTGCCAGAAGAAGAAAGTAATGCAAATGCTGAAATTGCCAACTGCAGGTTCTTTTTTCTTTCAAAACGATTAATTGAAAGAAAATTGGGCCTGCAATAAAATTAGTAATTGAGATAAGAATCTGAAATAAGATATCAACAATTAAAGCTTTTGCAACTTTCTGAAGTGACATTGAATGTTAGTTACTTATAGCTACATTGGCCACTGAATTGCTCCACGTTAACTGCTGGATACAGAACAGCAGGTTCTATTCCTCTCAAATGAAGACCTTGAAAAGTAGTGGCAAAGGTAGATTTTGTAAATTTACTATTAACAAGAATCAAATTTGCCATACCTGCAAATTAGCCAAGGTACTTACCAAATGAGAATGCAAAATAAACAATGATTGCAGAGTTAAGTGATGAAATCAAAACTAAATAAAGTAAAACAGACCAGTAGTCTTCTCTTCAAGCAGGTCAATCGGTTTGCGATACATCCTTCTAAGCCATGTGGAATGTTGTGCAAGTAGCAAATCTGGAAAATGGCAGTAGAATATTACCTAAGAAATAAACCAAATTAAACAAAATAAAACAGAGACGAATATTTTCAAAATAAAGTAGGTGGAGAGGTTACCTTCGCAGACCTTTTCAATTTCATTAGAGGAATAACCACAGAAACCTGGTCAGCCAGCACAATGTCGAATGATGGCCACATGAAAAGCACACAAAGGGCTACAAAAATACATCGAAGATATGCACAGACAGCATGAAAGGAGTAGAGAATATGGCGAGGCAGGAAACTACCATAAACTGATACTTTAAATTTTCCTGAACAAGAAGCAATCACAGGAATAAGCCACATTATTAACCAGACAAGCAAAAAATGAGAGAAATTCAAATATGTGCAAAAAAGTAGAAGAAAATACAGCATGAATACATATAAGTATGTTGTAACGAACATTTTATTTAAGTGATTGATATAATGGCATATAACATGATTAATGATGATGCTGAAACCATATGGTAGAGAGCAAGTGACAGGTAAATTGGTTTAATAAACGGATAATATTCATGTATGAAGCATATATCCGAGTAAAGACAGCGAGAGCATGATTAAGATTTCCTTGAATGAATTTTATAGGGATAAATTTCCAACTCTAATAGCTAATAACCATTCGTCCATAGTAAACTTAACCACTTCAGAAGGATATATTACGAATTTAATTTCAATATAGTCAAGCCCTAAGTATTTCTGTAAACTATACAATAATAAACAATAAATCTCAGATAAACGATAATTAAATTCTTGAGACTAGTTAAAAGAAAGAATTGAGAAGGAATACATTTTTACTAAATTATCAAAATAATACAGGCATGCATATATTAATAGATATGATACAATAAAAAAGAATATCCTCAATAATTAGGAAACATTGAAATACTACAAATTACATATTCTTACTATAAATCAACTAGTGCATGTAATAATTTAAATTAGTAAGACTCCCCAACAAACACCAAGTAAGAAAGAAGATGTTATCCTGAGTTTGAAAATAGTAACAAACAGAAATCTAATTCAATTCTTTATGTTACCCAAAGATTATGAGCACGGCAAAAGGAGTGTGATTGATTGGTCAAAGAGATAGCAATAAGAATCAAGCACAAGAAAATCACCAATGACATCCATGTCAGAGAAAACCATAATAAAATACTTGAATAAACAAAGTATCAATAATAAGTGTTGATAGAGAGTATTGAAGGAGTGTTAATAGAGATCATGGACATATTGAGGACAAAATGTATCAACACAATCGCCAACAAAGAGCAAGATAAAGGTAGATGCATATAGATATGGTCCAAATGCCCCAATCGTCAACAAAGAAGTTTATAAGCTCTAAAAATTCAAATTGAGAAGAGGAAGAACAATGAGCTTGTTTCTGTTGCATGTTAATCACAATTTAAAGAAAATTATACCAGCAAAGATAAATTCGTAACTCTAATATCATGTTATAAGAAAGAAACGGAAAAGGATTCCATCTTCATTAATTTTAATAATAATAAAAGTAAATATCTACTAATATATAAGCAAGAGAAGAGAACAATAAAGTGAAAAATCCAATAAAAAAAATATTCACAGTATTGAGAAAAATATTAAAATAATAAATAATACACGCTCGTATGATAAATAAATACATGTGATAATTTAGATAATAACATGACTAGCTCTACTCATGCTTTCTAGTTAGAATATTTTTCTTCAAAGCCATTTTCAAGCCAAATGCCCCTTGAGAATTCTCTAAAAATCAAAGGATTAAAAAAAGGGCAGTAGTAAGCAATCACAACATTTCTTCTAGAGGAATAGTATATTATTTTAATGTGGGTGTGCAACATGAAGCACAAAACTCCATAAAGAATCATCATCCATTTTCAATAAACAAAAAAACTGCAGCACCTCACCAGACAAGGTTTCCTCGAAGCAATGGCTTTTGTCATGGTGAGCAGTTAAAACATGAACACTGTGCCCATGTGCAGCAAGTTCAACAGCTGCATCAACTATCAATCTTTCAGCCCCACCTACATACAGAAAAAAGAAAAAAAAAACCTTGTTAGGCAAGTTAAAAACGCAGAGACCACAACACTTGCAAGGAGGAATTGAGCATGACAGAGAAAATTTATTGCATCCCGGTGTAATAAATAGAAACATCCTGCTAAACCTGTATATATGTTTCTTTTCTGCAATATATGCTCGTACCTTTTTTTCTAAGATGAAAGAAAATGTTAGTCAATAGCATCGCCTTTCTTAGATTCTGTGCTAATTGACAACAATAACAACAAGCCTTTATCCCCCTAAGTGGGGTCAGCTACATGAATCCTTTTTTCTAATTTGACTCTGTGCTAATTGTGAGCTAATAAAATTATCATTTACATAATTTTAAAAAAAAAAAGCTTGCCGAAACAAAGGAGGAAACAGCAAAACGCAGGCAAGGAATTTGAATCTTACAAAACGAAGGACAGCATTAGATGTAAAGCATCACAGTAATAGTTATGTTATATAGCATGTGAATGAATATCTGTCTAAACATGAAATATAAGTTTTGCTTTTTTCCATTAAGAAAATAGCATTTCAGCTCTGTTATTGTGATATTAAACTGCATTTCATAAAAACTTTCAATGAAAAATCTAATATTTTATTTGCATTAAAAATCTAATATTTGACAAATGCATTTTTCCCAAACATAATGCTTCATGTCGTCAACCCTACTTCTACTTCATCAGCCAAAAGGCATGCTCACAGCCTCCAGAACAAAAGCATTGTCGCCTAATGTATGACTGTAAGCTCGTGCAGCACTGTTATCAAAGAACCATAGTTTCTTGTTCAAATCAATACTGATACAATTCAATAGACTTAACGAAAATTCGGTATAACAAGGCAGGAATTCTCTTGTTTTATGGCATTTAAGTGGCTTCCTATGAACTCTGATTCATCCCATTAGATTCCTGTATGGAAAGCATGTAAACCCAGCTTGATTGTATACTTGTGCAAAAACTGTGCATAGCAATGCCCACTGCTCCACTAGACGAGTTATTCCAACTCCAAAATTAGTTCCCCGATTAAAAAAACTAATCTAAAAGCGCGAGTATGTGATTTTATAAAGCAACTATTTTCTTCAATAAAAGAAAAAAACATGCTTGTATGAAAAAAAAAAAAATTTAAAAAACGTTATTTTAGAAAGGGGATCAAGATGCATACCTATTCCAAGGTCAGGATGGATGATGGCCACTTTTAGCTTCCTGCGCCCTTTACTCTCCATGCTCTCTGCGCCTCTCCAACTTCAGTTTTTTCTAACGGGAACTGCATAGAGAAGCAAAGAGTTCAACTTTGCTCGGATGAAATCCAGGGAGAGAAAACGTGATGCGAATTGAATCCGTGATGACCAAAACTATAACCTATATAACTTGAATCTTTATCATCAGAAACCCTAGTTCACCAGCGATGCCCGCAACACAGCGATGGCTATAACCCCTAGAATATCTCTTCGTAAAGGCGGAATTCCAACCGAGAAAAGGAGGGACAAATACGGAGTGCTGCGAGAAGGAGACCTAAGGGGCTGGGAAGAAGGTAGCAGGACTAGAGAAGGATTTTAAATTTTAATAATTTCCTATAGAGAATTATTTCAGCACCAAATTACTAATTTATGTCTAATTTGATCTTTCAGCACTTTACCCATATGTTATTTATTAAATCATTTATATGAAATTTAGGAGCTCTTTTGATTTTTTAGCTCATTTAAATATTAGTTCATAAACAAATCAAATATAAATCAATTTCATGCATTGAAAATTTTAAATAAATTAAGCTTGAACAAGATGTGAAAGCACAACACAAGTCCGAGTCGAACATGAATAACTTATAAATGTATCAAGCCAAGTATATTCTATGATATTGCTCGATTACAACCCTGATCAAGATTATCTTAATAACAAGTCAAACAAATTTCAGGGTTTAATCGCCTTGGAATTTGATGAATCTGAATTTTTAGGATTTACTAAATCCCATTCAAATTGAATTCTACTTACAACCAAACAACCCCTTAGGGCTGTTTAGAATCACTTTATTATTGTTGTTATATAAAACATATTTAATTAGTATATTTTTATTTTTAAAAATAAATTAATAAACTTTTAAGAATACTCAAAATAATTTTAAATTATTTTGAATATTTTTAAAAATAATGGTTATTTAATCAAATTGCAAAATGCTTTTTATTTCAAATAAAAACATAAAAAAAGTTTCCTAAACATACCCTTTTAAATTCCACTTTTCTTTCCGGGAAGCCTTAATTGATTTGATATACCAAAAGAATCAAAGTAAAAAAAATATATAATTGAAATATTTTAAAATTATTAAAATGTGTGTTATTTTAAAAAAAATGTAGTCAATATAAAACCCATGTTGTTAGGCCAGAGCCAATAACAATTGCAGTGGATGGCAAGCAATAACACAGATCAACTGTACTAGCAAGCCGCTGCACTAGCCGCGACAATAGGCGGGAGTCCATAACAAGAGGCGATTGTCGACAACAGTGATTGAGGTCTAATGCCCGTGCGCTGCCCAATGAACAAGAAATAATGAAAAACATCAGGAAAATAGTGGTCACGAGTGACAATAATTAGAGTCTATACAATGTAATTTGTAATCAGCTCATGTTAGAATTCATCATTTTGGACTAATTTGTGAGTTTTATTTCACCAAAACTTTTACTAAAGACAACCGAACAACCTCTTATTAATTTCGAGCATTGGTCGGACTTAACCCGAGCGCATGAGCGCCCTTGGAACTCTCCTCTTCTCCACATGCTTAAACATGCCACCACATAACTATCAAATGGACCATAAAATGGGATAGAATTGATCGGGCATGTTGGCTATACTTATAATAAATTAGCTTTTTTGTATGGTTGAAGCATTTTTAAAAGTTGTTATGGCCATATTTAAAAAAAAAAAGATAAAATCTTTCCCACAACTATTGCAATATAATATATTTAATTGTTAAAAGCAATTTCACTAGAATTTTTTTCTAAAAATAATAAGATAATGATAGTCAATTTGAAGTATAAATGCAAGCTAAAAAACTAAGATAATAAAAATTTGTCTCAAGCAATTCTTAAATCAATGATCATATTGTTAAAAACATATTATGGAAAATTGAATTTAAACTTCAAAATTATTTGGATATTAAATTTTTTTAATATAGTAAATAAATGAGTTAAAATATTATTATGAAAAGAATGATAATAATTTATTAGGATAATCAAACTTAAATTAATTTTTATTATTATTTATGCTTGTTATTGTACATTTACTGGGTCTAAAAAAGAAGATTTTTTGTGTGTGTTATAAAATGTGAATTGATTGTTATTAAGATTTATGTCATAGTGTGTATATACATGGATGAAAATAGGAGTATACACATAAAACTGAAAGATTATTCATATGAAAATTATATAAAAAAAATATGATAACTAGAACATATCCATAATTTTGGGTTTAAAGTTGTAAATATTTGCCTTCTCTAATAAATGAAGATGATAGAGTATAATGGTCTCATAAAATGTTGGTTGAGAATGATGAAGGGTGATAATGCCATAAGGGATTGCTCGCTTTGGTTTATAATGTTTCCAGAGTAAAATGACAAGCGACATGAGTTGAATGTTGACAGATGTTGGGAGACCATATCGATCATTATCCTTACAAAAGTGAGGGAAGGACTATAAAAGGTGGAAAATAGCTGAATGAATAACATACATTCTCTAACCTGAGATGTCCCCACTTTATTGAAACAAAAAAAATAAATAAATAAATAAGAAGGAAGAGATAAATATTTAGTCCTAGTGTAAGTTTTCTTTTAACAAACAATCAATTGTGATGTATGGGAAAATAAAGTACATATAAAAAGAAAATCTAACATCACACACATTATCTTCAAAACATATTTATGAAATTTTCATATATATATGATATTCAATATTAAAGTATTATTAACATTGATATATATTGGAAACCATGTGAGAAGCTCTCAAGTTTTTCGGTCTATTAGGAAAAACATAGGAACTTGTCGTTATGTTTTATAATTGTTATAAATCCTTTCTCGATAAGGTTTGATGACATTTATATACATTAAAATGCATTGCATGAACACATACACTGACATATGAATTGAGTGTACATTACACTAACATATTAACTCTTTACAAAAATGAACAACATTTTCTAAGATAGGGAGCAATCAGGTATAAAGATCAATCAACGTTATCTAATATGGGATCTAACATATTCATTAAGAAGAAGAGAAAAATAAGAAAAAATGGGACAAAGTTAAGGCATCAAATAAATTTATTTAGTGACAAAAAAAAAATGGGATAAAGAAAATAAAACTAAATAGAGTGAAGCACTCATTAAACAAGTATTGTGCTCAAAATTTGCTCAAGAAAATTCCATAATACACACCACACTGCGCATTCAAGTGTTATTAATGTTGATATACTTTGAATACCAAAAGCTCTCACAAACATGCCTTCACTTCCTCATAGGACACTTAAATAACACATTTCAATCATGAATCCTCTTAAGTGAATATTGAACATCAACTTCAACGCATTAAAGAAGCATATGATTGAAGGAATGCATTATAATTACCAAATAATTAGGCATATTTTGTACGGACACACAATTGTATGATTTTTATTATCTACATCATTAATTGGGCAAAAACCCCACTAATATTTGAGCCAATCCAAAGGATGGAGTTGAAGAAGCATAAAAGAACATTGTTGAAGCGCGCTCTTACAAGTTTTATTGAAGTGCAAGTTGTATCATTGATTGTATAAGCATTGTATTATTAATTATATGCATGCTACGACCAGCCCTCTACCATTATTTCTTATTGTAATAGCTATGTAAATGTTTGTGTTAGAAAGAAACTTATTTCATTATATATTCCAATGCTATAATGAATACATTTCCATATACCAAAGGGCCACATTGTATCAATATTAAAAATTGAAGTTTTTAAGTGTTAGATATATAAATACATGAGAAATGAGTGGCGTGCATGTAAATCTTCCAAAATATTTTTGCTCTCATAGGATCACCAACGTCAATAAAAAATTTATCGCAATGTTATATTCTTACATTGTTTTTTGAGATGGATTAATCATATCATAATTTTGATTTATATCATTTTATCCCCTAATTAGGAGTTAAATCATCATTGCATCGAGTCATTAACACTGTTTAACCCAAAAACTGTCTGTTAATCACATCCAAGAAATATAACATAAGGAGAGAGAGAGAAAAACATAAATATGTAAAGACAGGAGTCTCTCGAGGATAATATTAATATTCCTCATGCTTTCCCAAAAAAGTCTCATTTGCATGTTGTTATTATCCTATTTATAGTAAATAAAAGTTACGTTGTGAAATGTTGATAATGTATTTGAAATTATTTATTACCAATCGGTCATTGTTACCATCAATGTTATTGTTAGCTTGTTACTAAAGTCAAATCCTTTCTGTAGTATCATCGTTTTGCTTGCTCCTAAGAAGGCGAGCCATTTGTCTACTTATTCGGTTGGCCTTTTTGGTTCAGTCGGTTGGATATTTTGCTTCATGCATGTTAACTGACTGCTCTTTGTATTTGATTTTGTGACATTTGGCCCGTCATGACCATCAAATTCGGTTCAAATAGCTTTGATCATACTAGCACCAAATTAACGTATTCTATGCTGCCCTGAATAAATATTGGATCAAACTCGATGATTCTCAGCAGTTCTTCGAGATAAATTTGACTTTTTAAGCTTTTAATTGAACAATTAATTTATGAAATTTTCGTTGGGCTTCGAACTTCCATATATCTCACTGTGCTTGGCTTCAGCATTTATCTCTGGCATGTCATCAAAATATTTGCACAAATATTTGAATTAATAATTTTATAAATTAATTTTAGAATCACACACAATTCTTATGTATTAACATATCAATCACCTTAATTTTAATTTTATGTATAATTCATTCCAGTCCTAAATTTTTAACATATAGTTTAGTAGTTTAAAGGCAAAAATTAAAGTTTAGGTGTTATGTTAATACATCGGAACTACCCGCTGTTGGGACATGTTCGTCAGAGAAACACTGATGCAGGGGTATTTCTAGAAATTCGCTTCATCGGAAAGTGAATGGTGAATGTTCTGATTCGTAATGAGCGGGACCACAGAGGAGTTACGATTTAATATACATATCGTTCAGTTCTGCGCAGGTGTTCATAAAAATAGCTTATAATTTATAAATGGATCTCTTAAAAATATATGATATGATTTTTAAACTTGAAAATTCATATAATGCAATTTATTATTATAACTTCAATGAAGAATTTTTAAGCATAGAAATTATTGTCTATTGCATTTTCTTAGAAATATTTACATATATACCGCACAATTCTCATGTGTATTTGAACTTGATATGGGACAATTAGAGTGTTTTTTTAATTTTAAAAAATATATTTTAGATGTTAGATATTGATGCGTTTTAGAAAATTCACGACGGTAGAGTAATGGTTTATTGTCTTAGCATTGCACTGGGATTCAACACACACTCAGATGAAAATGAATCAAGCTGTGATAACACCAGAAGTTTTTACATGGAAAACCCGTAAAGGGGAAAAACCACGGGGTCTGACCCAATTGTAAAAATTCACTCTACGACGACGACAATGACATTAATGATCTTGAACTTGAGCTCTTTCTCAAAGCCTCAAGTTCTCTCTTAAGCCTCATCCCTTTCATGTGAGGGGTAAGTCTCTATTTATAGTGTTTTGAGTGCAATTAATGCAGGAATATGAACCATTTTGATCGGACGGTCCGGAGAGCTTCCCTTGATTAGATGACGTTTGATGGATATTTGAGTTCCTTAACGATGTCAGAATTGAGCAATCTTGGGCTCTTTGGATTTTTCTTGTCAAGACGCTCGATTCGACTATAAACTCGCTAGATTTGACATTCGTTTCACCTTTCAAATGCCTCTGAAAATCCTTCAATAGAGGTTTAATGATTTGATTCGGGCTTGATTTGACTTGGATTGGATTGATTTTCATATCATTAGGCCCGTCTCATCTAGACGATCAGTTTGACTATAAGTTTGCTGAAATCGGAGCTTTGGCTGACTCTTAATCGAAGTTTGAATGTTTCTTGTTCAAAAAATTATCTCGAGATTCGTGTTGGATGATGAAAATTTGTTGGTGGCGTATCAATTGCCCCATATTTTTGGGCGAAACCATTTTTTTTCTTCCGAAAATATTAAGATCCATAGATTTTTAATAGAGAGCATAAAAAATTTAGATATATATATAGATTATTGCTACCAGTAATTAAATAAGAATAATATTTATCCATAATGTATAAGTTAGCTGAGCCCAGCTCAGTTGGCAAATGTATTTTGAGGTTTCGAATCCCATCTAAAAAAAATAATAAAAATTTTTTTACATAGTTTGTAAGCGGGCCGAGACCTGAAAGTTAGAGAACTGGACCCGTGGGTCACAGCGAGGTAGGAGGCCACCTGTCCGAGACCCGGGGGAGCTGAAGCGGGCCCCTGAATCCGGACCGCGGGAGTTGAAGCGGACGCGGGCCAGATTGGAGGAAATCTGGGAGTTGAAGTGACGCGGGCCTGGATCCGAATTGGAGAAATCTGGGAGTTAAAGCGACGCGCGAATCTCTTGGATCCGAGAGTTAAAACGGAGGAATTCAGACCGCGGGAGAGGAATCCAAAGGGTCACCTCACAGAGAGTTAAAAACAGCCGAAATTAATTAATTAATTACTTAAATTGAATTCAGAAAGTTGAAGGAGCTCTTAAGCAGCGCAGGAATTAAATAAAAGCAGAAATTTAAATGTACATTTTAAAATGTGAAGTTTTTTTTTTAAATTTATTTTAATTATTAGTTGTTTTAATTTTAATTAATTTCAGCAATAAAGAAAGAATTTGAAAAGCTAAAAAACTGAAGGAATATGAAATGAAAAGTTTTATTATTATTTTTTTTTTTATAATGTGCATTTAATGATTAAACACTTTTTGGAGCCTATAAATAGAAGCATTGGATGATGGGAAAAATCACAAGTGAGGAGGAGAATAGTTACGGTGGAGAATAATTGTGGCGGAGCGAAGAGTTGCGACGAAGCAAAGTGTTGCAGCGGAGAGTTGCGGCGAGGCGGAATGTTGCGACGAAGAGTTGCGGCGAAGTGTTGCGTTGTGGAAAAGCAAAGTGTTGCAGAGAAGAGTTGCAGTGCAGAGTCCCTGTGAAACGTCACTGAAATGACGATAGCTGGAGAACCTCATTCTGTTGAGAACCAGAGGAAAAATCAAAAACCAGAGGATGCAGTGTCAACTTGACGAAGAGCAAATTGATGTTTTTTCGAAAGAAGTATTTATTCCCGAACGATATGGTAGTGAAGTTACCGACTTCAACTGATCGAGCATATTCTCCACATTCTGGGTATATTACCATTTATGAGGCTTCCTTGAAAGTTGGCCTATGATTTCCTCTGCACCTGAGTTTATTGAAATTATGAAGGCGTTCGGGGTTTGCGTTGCTCAATTTTCTTGTCGAGTGGTGGCGGTCATTATTAGGTTGACAGTTTTCTTCAGGAGTCGTGGATTAAAGTTAACACCGATAATTTTGGCACGACTGTATGGGTTCTTTACTGATACACATGATCGTGTGTTGTTTAAGTATAAGGTGTTGGATTTCCGTCTAAAGAAACCGATGAGATAATGGTCCGTAAAATTCTTCTTTGTAAAAAATGATTGGGGGCTCCGCAAGAGGTAAGGAAGGTTTCAACAATTGTATGTCTCTCTTCAGATTGCCGAAGAGGGAATATTGCAGATGTTGGGATTTCCTGACATGAAGGAACTGTTGTTTGAGATACAATATATTCACGAATTTGTGAAGGAGGAATCATTGTTCAAGGTCAAGATTTCTTCCCACCCCGAACGGTCAACAACTGTAGCGCTAAAGAAATCTAAGAAGATACCTTCTGAGCTAGCCCTTGTAGAATCCTCAAAGCGGCTCCCAACGAGCAGTGAATGTGAAGTACTGCCTTAGAAATAAAAGAAGGTCGAAACATCACGGGAGTCTTTGTCAAGCCCTTCAACTATTCACGTTCGTGAAAATATATTGTCTCATGAGTGTACTGGGCTCATAGAAGCTGAGAGTTTTGTAAGTTCATAGAGTTTTGTAAGTTCAGAGTTTTGTAAGTTCATCTCATTTTCTGCTACTATATAATTATTTCATCTCTCTAACCCATAATTCTTTTTTTTTCTATGTGGATAAGATGGTGGAAAACCAACAGGGGTTAAGACTTGCATTGAGAAACTAAATTTCCGAGTTTGTTAAAATCAAATATTTTCAAGGGGAGTACAAACGTCGGTATGAATCTGGGGTTGAAAAAATTACATCTCTGGAATCATAGTTGACAGAGTGTAGGACAAAACTTTCAACAATGACAACCTCCCTCTCGTTGCAGCTTCAGAATCTAGAGAAAACACGGGAGGGATGGTGAAAGCACGAGCCAGCCTTCGTGAAAGTAATAAGAGTGTGAAAGCCCTTAAGTCAATGGTGTTAGCCCAAGAAGAAGAGATCCGACGAAGAGATCCGACTAGATCCGACTTTTGAGGTCCACAAAAGATGTCGATGTTTCAGAAGGTAAGCGTAAAGCTTTCAAAAACTTCATGAAATCGCTTCAGTTCAAAACTATCATTCGAGACCATGTCCAATAAGCTAGTGATCATGTACTTGATGTTGAGGTGAAGGAGCAACAAAAGTGGTTCACCGAAAAAGGATTCATCTGGGGTTACTTGAAGGGGAGTCGAGTGGCACAACGTCAAACTGGGATTGTTGTTGAGGGGCTCACTCCAAGCCAGGCTTCAGAGGACCCTTCCTCAGATTTTGATGGTAATGACATCAAGAGTGAACTAAACAAGGTGTTCTTCAATGACAACGAAGTGGCGGAGTAGAACATTGACGTCAATTAGTGTTTTACTCTTTCTTTTAATGTTTGTAGCATATTTGCTTTTGTCATGTTGCTATAACTACATAGATGTTGTTATTCTTTTCAAACTTTGTCAAAATGATGTTGTATTAGTGATGCATGTCGATCAACTTATTTTGTTAGATGTTTGCCCCCCGAGTATCTTTTTAGTGATAAGCTTGAAACTTATTTTATTTCATGTCACAGTGGTACAAGATATCATTTAGAAGATCTAGTATGTGAGAATGTTACCGTGGGGATAAATCATCAACAACATTTGACTTGGCTGAGGTTATTTATCAGAGTTTTACTTAATAATGTTAACCTGCATAGGAGGAGCCAACGAAAGTCTGCCGAGGACTTATTAACCCATCCGAGGTTATTTGTTGGAGCATTGCTTGTTTACAAACCTGTGTGGAAGGGGTCAGGTCTAGCCCACCATAGAATGTTAACCTATCCAGGGTTGTTAACCGGAGTAAAAACTTAGCGATATTAACCCATATGGAAAATGTTAGATCGAATTCCCTTGGGATTGATCGTACTCTGACTAAGATACAACCGAAGTTGTGTATTTTTCGGGTTGAGAGCATGAAGTGACTCGAGGATGAGCCATTATACTTTCTAAAGATTTCCTTTATGTATAGAAAAGTAAGTGAATAATATTTCAGATACATTAATTATGCATGAGTTACGATGTAATAACATATGTGGACTGCATGACTGGGGTGTTACTAATAGTACTTGCAAAGATTTTCTGCATTCCAAATCCAAGGCAAGATTTTCTCATCTGAACCCTTGAGCTTGAAGGTTTCAGGCTTGATGATGACAGCCACGATATATGGGCCTTCTTAGAGAGGTGAAAGTTTGTTGCGTTGGGGACCATGACCGACGAATACTACGCAAGACCAGGTCATCAACGGAAATAGATCGAGGCTTGACTCTCCGATTGAAGTGACAAGCAACTCTTTGGCGGTAGGAAGCAGTTCTAAGATGGGCCAGATCACGTGTTTCTAGGAGGAGATCCAAATGTTGTCAGAGCTTTTCCTCGTTGCTATCTGAGTCAAAAGTCTTAACTTGTAGGTTTGGAACTCTGATATCAACCGGGATCATAGCCTCAGTGTCGAAACACAAGTTATATGGAGTTTCTCCAATTAGAGTACGCGCAGTTGTGCGATAGGCCTAAACGACGTTGTGCAGCTCTTCTACCCATTGTCCCCCAGCCTTCTCAAGTCGAGTTTTCAATCCTTTGAGCACAGTATGATTCGTCACCTCTGTTTGTCCATTTGTTTGGGGGTGCGTCATAGCAGTGTGCGCTAACTGAATGTGAAGATCTTTGCAGAATGATGTGAAAACTCTTCCAGTGAATTGAGTCTCATTATCAGTGATAATCTTTGTAGGAAGCCCAAAACGACAGATGATGTTTTTCCATACAAACTGTTTTGCATTTGCCTCAGTGATTTTGGCAAGAGGCTCTGCTTCTACCCATTTGGTGAAGTAGTCGACAGCTAAGATGATGAATTTTTATGGTTAAGTAGCTATCGAAAATGAACCCATGATATTTGCCCCCAATTGGGCGAAAGGCCAGAACTTAGAAAAGATAGAAAAGATGTGAGTTCTACTGGCGGAGCATGTGTAATATTGGAGTGTAGTTGGCAATTCTTGCATTTTTGCACAGACTCTAATGCATTTTACTTGATCGTGGGCCAGTAAAAGCCTTGCCTTATTATTTTAATAGCAAGTGTTCTAGCACCAAGATGCTCCCCACATATTCTGGAATGAACTTCTCGTAGAGCATAATCAGCATCAGATGAAGGAAGACACTTGAGATATGTACCTATAACTGCTTTCTTATACAGTTCATGCTCTATAAGGATGAAGTTGGCAGCCATGCGTCAAATGCAAATTAATCTAGTAGCATCATCTGGCAGTGTTCCGTCTCGGAGGAAGGAGATGATGGAATCCATCAAATATGGCTCCCTTGGGTCATCTATAGACAGTATCTCCCATGGGTCATGGATGCTAGGAAAATGTATCTCCTCAATATACCTTCTTTTATAGAGATCTCCGGTTGTTGAAGTTGCAAGCTTGGAGAGGGCATCAGCTCGTGTGTTATGCTCCCAAAGTATATGAATGAGCCGACATGTTTCAATTTGAGCGAGAAGTATTTTTACCAGATTGAGATACTGCACCAGTTGTGAGTTATGAGCATCAAATTCTTGAGCATGTGAGTTATGAGCATCAAATTCTCCTTCTACTTGGGATGCAATGAGTTGAGAATCAGTGTAGATAATCATGCTTTAATTCAACAACAAATGCTTCATATTCAACGACATTATTGTTGGATGAGAATTTCAAACGAAGTTCGTACTCTAAAATGTCTTTCTTTGGGGAGATGAGTATTATTCATGCACCAGCTCCTAAGTTTCCAGATGCTCTGTCTACGTATAGTATCCACTGAGGTGAATGTGGAAGAGAATAGGGTGGTTCATCAGAGGTAGACACTATACACTCTACCACAAAGTCGGCCAACACCTGTGATTTGATGTTTGATCATGATAAATATTGGATGTCAAATTCTCTCAATTATACTGACCATTTAACTAAACTTCCTGATGCTTCTGGTCTTTGTAGGATAGCTTTCAAAGGAAGTTGTGTGTAAACTCTAATAGTGTGAGCCTGGAAGTACGGATGAAATCTCCTTGCTGAGAATACCAGGGCTAATGCAGTATTGTCCACCATCGGATAGCGACTTTCTGTATCAAAGAGAACTTTACTGATGTAATATACTGGTTTCTCGATTGTGTTTTTTATTATGACTAGGACAGAGTTTATTGCATGAGGTGAAATAGCCAAATAAATAAATAACATTTCCCCTTTAATGAGTTTTGAGAGAAGGGACGGTGAAGCCAAATATGCCTTAAGTTGCTCGAAAGCGATCTGACAGTTATCTGTCCATTAAAACCAGTGTTCCGTGCTCCTCTCAATATTTTGAAGAATGACAGATACTTATCTCCAAAATGAGCTAAGAACCAAGATAGGGAGGCTATACGACCATTCAATTGTTGCATCCCCTTGATGTTCCTTGGAGGCACCATCTATTTCAACTCCTTGATTTTTTCTAGGTTTGCTTCAATCCCATGATGGGTAACCATGAATCCTAGAAACTTTTATGATGTGACCCAGAAAGCACATTTAGTTGGGTTAAGTCGTAAGTCATACTAACGAAGGAGTTGGAAACACTCCTCCAAATGAGAAATGTGTTGGGATGCTTCCAAGTTTTAACATGTCATCAACATAAACCTCCATTGTATGCTCGAGAAGGTTTTTGAAGACCTTGTTCATGAGTCGTTGATAAGTTGCACCAGTATTTTTTAACCCGAATGACATAACCTGATAATAGTATAAAACCTTATCTGTTTGAAAAGAGGTGTCCTTCTCGTCCATTGGGTTCATCTTTATTTGATTGTATCCTGAGTATGAATCCATAAAGCTTAACATTTGATGTCCAGACGTGGCATCGACGAGTTGATCTATGCGCGAGAGGGGAAAACTATCCTTCGGGCAAGCTTTGTTGAGGTTTGTATAGTCGACTCACATTCTCCATGAATCATTAAGTTTTTTTCATCATGATAATATTGGTAGCATGTAGGATGATGTCTTCTCGTATGAACTTTTCTTCAAGAAGCTTGTTGACTTCTTGTTTAATAGCTTGTAAGCGGTCTGGGGAAAAATTGCGCTTCTTCTAGATGAACGGTTTAAAGGTTGGGTCTACCTTTAAAGAGTGCATGACTATGTTTGGGTCAACTTCAAACATGTCGGTCGGAGTCCATGCAAAAATGTCTTGGTTCCTTCAGAGAAGATCTACATACTTTGACCTTTTCTCATCAGAGAGTAGGGAACCAAACTGCACTGTTCTTGAGGGATGTTCGTCAGAGAGTGGGATTTGAACCAAGTTTTCCACAGGAGAAACCCGTTGAGATACATCTTCATCTCTAAGATCAAAGTTTTCAATGCTTAATGTTATTGACGGGCGTGGCTGAGCTTATCTGAAGTAACATGATTGTGTTATATGTTGATCACCTCGCACGACGCCGATCCCTGCAGGGGTTGGAAACTTGATCTTCAAGTGAGTTATAGAAGTCACAACGCCAAAGATTGATTGCAGTGGTCACCCAAAGATAGCATTATATGCAGACTCTGATTTGACAACGATGAACTGAACTGAGTTGGTTATCTATTGAGGAAAATCTCCCAAGACAACAAAGAGATTTATTGTTCCCTCGACCCTCACTGGTCGATTATCAAAACCATACAATGGTCCGGATGTAGGTTGAAGACTTTCTCTTGTCAATCCCAAACTTAGGAAAGTTGAATAGAACAAGACATCAACAGAGCTCACATTGTCGATCAAAATCCTATTTACGTTATAGCAGGATTCACCAATTCCTGCGCTAATGACAAGAGGATCTTAGTGGAGGGGCTTGAACTCCTTCTAAATCAGAATTATCAAAAGTTATAGGCTCGAGGCGCAATTTCTTCTGGCAATTTCCTGCATTGGTTCACCAGGTACAGTGACAAGGATTTGATCAATCAGCGATGAGCCTCCAACAATTGTTTGAATTTCTCCTACGACTGGGTGACCCTCATCTTGTTGCCTTGGTATATGTTCCCCCCAGTAGGAGCATTATCGATACCAGCTGGTTTGTTTTTACAAATCAACCAAGATATCCCTATTTAATTAATCTTTCAATCTCTTCCTTGAGATGCTTACAAGCTTTAGTGGAGTGGCCACGACTTCGATGAAAATGACAGTATTGTTCTTGATTTCCCGAGTTAGGTTTTAGGGCGTGAGGCCACTTAACGACTTGCTCATCTTTGATAGTCATTAAGAAGTTAGCACGTGATGTGTTGAGTGGTGTATACTCTTTCTTGGGTCGATATTCAATTCGTTGGCCTGTAGGTTGAGGAAGGATGTCGTGATTCCTCTGTTGTTCAGACTTTCTCTATTGCAAAGATTGATTATTATCTTCAGTGTTACCTAAGCGCTTTCCCACAAATTTCTTAAATTGTTCCTTATGTGCACTGATGACCTCGTCTGCAGTGATTTGGGCCTCAACACGGTGGACAAGATCGTCATAAGAATGAACTGTCTCCTGCATCAGTGATGAGTAGAAGGGTCCTGGGCAAAGCCCTCCCAAGAAAAACCCCCTAAGTAATTCTGGATCTACTTTTGGAATTTGACGGACTTCAGTAACCGGGATTCAGTAGAGATCCTGTGGAAGTAATCCTTCAATGACTCTCCTTCACTTTGATGAATTCCCGAGAGATTGGATGAATCCTTGACAATGAACTGCTCCGTGAATAGTTTGACAAGCTCGTTAAAGATGTTTATAGTGCCCCCTGACAGAGAGTAGAACCAAGTTCGAGCTTGTTTTTTAAGAGTATCCGGAAACACTTGACACAGAAGCGCTTAGGAGGCACTCTGAATGTGCATGATAGTTCGATAATGATCAATATGCTTGTAAGGGTCGGTTGTCCGTTGTCCCTTCATATGTATTTCATATGTATCGATGCTCGGGAGCTTAAAGCCTGTTGGGATGGGGTGTTGGAGGACCGCATTCACTAAGCTAGAAGATTCATAGATTTTACGGTGAGCGTAGAAACAATCCTTTTTCTCTAAGGGGAACTCTTTTCAGACGAGACGTCGTAGTTCATTACGTATGGCATTATTTGGAATGACAGGAAGATGTGGCGATGTAGGGTGAGTTGCACGAGATTGATGAGTGGAACTTGTTGTATCTAGGAGTTCAACATCACGACCTGACAGGGGATGTGTTCCTTCTTGAGGAGGCGGGCCGACATGAATTCCTCCGAGTGGTATGTTTCTCGTACGTCGCAGAGTTAATGGTAAAGAAGTTTCAACCAATGGTGTAGGCAACAAATGTTGAGCCCCGCATAGGAGCTGTAGAATCTCTAGTTAAGAGTCATTCATTATATGCATTCGATCTTCTACTGAAGGACCCAAAACACCTTCATTGGCAGGATAGCGTCTTCCAGGGCAGGAAGATGAAGAAGCATGTCGCCCTTGGCTTCGTGACTGCTCTCTGGAACGATGGGTGTTGGAGCGGGATGCTCCATTGTCAAGAACATTGTGTCTAGTGGCCATATAGTAGACCGCGTAAGTACTTTAGTTGTGGGATTGAAACTCTCCTACAAACGACGCCAAACTAATGTGTGCTAGAAAATTCGCAGCGGTAGAATAATTGATTATTGTCTTAGCATTGCATGAGGATTCATCACACACTAGATGAAAATGAATCAAGCTATGATGACACCATAAGTTTTTACATGGAAAACTCGTAAAAGGGAAAAACCGCGGGGTCTGTCCCAGTTGTAAAAATTTACTATAAGTTGATGATTACAAATGTCCCTTGTCCCACAAGCGGTAAAGAGTTACTAGCTTTCCAAGTTACAACGTCGACTAATGACGTTTAGTCAGCGGTGGTCGACAGAGGTCAGCGAAGGATGAAGAAAGTCGATGAAGGCCAGTGGTGGTGGTCGACGGCGATCGACGATGGTAGGAATGATCTTGAACTCGAGCTCCTTCTCAAAGTCTAAGTTCTATCTTAAGCCTCCTCCCTTTCATGTGAGGAATGAGCTTCTATTTGTAGTGTTTTGAGTGCAATTAATGCAGAAATATGAACCATTTTGATCGGACGGTCCGGAGAGCTTCCCTTGGTCAAATGACTTTTGATGGACGTTTGAGTGTCTTAACGATGTTGGAATTGAGCAATCTTGGGCTCGTTGGATTCGTCTTGTCGAGACGCTCGATTCTACTATGAACTAGCTAGGTTCGACATCCTTTTGACCTTTCAAATGCCTCCAGAAATCCTCCAATAGATGTTTAATGATTTGATCCAAGCTTAATTTGACTTGGATTGGCTGATTTTCATATCATTAGGTCCGTTTCATAGAACCGATCAGTTTGACTATAAGTTTGCTGAAATCAGAGCTCTTGCTGGCTCTTAATCGAAGTTTGAAAATTTCTTGTTCCAAAAATTACATCGAGACTCGTGTTGGAAGATGAAAATTTGTTGATGGCGTATCATATATATAAATAGATAATAATTTTGTGGTATGTATGTAAATGTGCAATTTTAATATAGTAAAGTCAAACGTCTATATAATTTTAAATTGATTATTAAAATTAAGAGAAATATATCGCGTCATAGCGTTTGATCGAGTCGACTCATTGGCTGTGAATTCATTTTTATAGTCAATCTCAGTCACTTTTTTAATTTGGTGTTGAGCACGATACATTAATATTTTTATTCAATAATTTTCAAATATAAGTTATGAATAATTATTTGATATTTTTTATATTTCAATTATTGGGTTTGGGTGTGGACCCCATGTTGCTAATATAAAAACAACAACGCGATGATTTTTTTAAATTGGGATTTCCCTGAAATTTTATTTTTAATTAAATAATAAAATATATATGAATTTTAGCTTCGAGAACATTATGACCCGTTTGAGACAGCTTATAAGTACGGTAGTTTTTTTTAAAATATCGCTTGATTTGAGAGTTTTTGAAAATATTGTCTGCCGCGTTTGAGTTTTTTACACTAAACACAGGCCGCAGTTTAACCCCTACAATCGGAGTCACATATCAGATGCTTATCTTGAATTGTACAAGTTGGCCAAAGAGACATTTATATGCTGCATAATCAATGTCAGAAAATAAAACATTACCTGAAATACATAAATAGCGTTTATGATATATTTATATATAAAGTAATTTACGCACAAAAGTATATATATTGATCTTGACCGCTCATCTTCCCCACATTTCCAATATATTTTTTCCTTTATACTCAACCCTATCGCCGCTCTCTATCGCCTGCCTATATAAAGCGACTGTACGAACCAAGCACGATCACCAAACCACGTGGCAGTCGTACATAAAATGTTTCTGAATCCGGACCCTTTGTAGCCCTACTTCAGAGTAGTTCCCAATTTTTTTTTAGAATACCTTTCACCATTATCATATATGTAAATCCTAAGGCTTGTTAAATTCTGAGATAAATCTGTTAAAGTCAACTAATAACTTAATCACGTAAATTCATATTTAATAAACGAACAATAACAATCACTTGAAAATTAATTTTAGATCGAAGATCTTTTGAATCGACCTCTAGACAGATCGAAATCGGATCATTTAACATTAAATTGATGTTAGATATGTCAAACATCGTTAAATCCATTAAAGCATCTCTTTCTAATATTTTATGCAAGTGTAGCCACGCCAACATCATCATGGACATATTTGTTTCTTATTTTGTTTCCAGTTGTAAAACGAATTATAGAACTAAGCATTCTCCCGCCCGCAACCCCTTACACAATTGATTGCATGCATAGAAAAATTTTCTGAAGAAAAGAAATTTCATATGATGTAAATAGAATTCACTGTTTCGTCCTTTGCAAAATCTAATTTTCATTTTCATAATGGAAATTTACTTCGAAATTTAATTTGTCAGTTTCGAGATGTAAATTCACCAAAATCTTATTTTCATTACCGCAATTCCCATTTTGACAATGCAAATTAGATTTCAAGGTGAATTTATATTTTAGAACTGACAACCTAGATTTTGAAGTGAATTTCCATTATGACAATGAAAATTAAACTTCACACTGGAGAATACAGTGAAAACTTTTATATCATATGAAATATGTTCTTCTACGTACATATGTCAGATGTGTAGTCAATTGTGTATAAAGTTTGTGGAGACAAAAATACATAGATTTATGGTTGACTTTCCCCTTGAAAAATGAAATGCAAAAGAAAAAAAAACTCATGCGAAGTTTAGTTTAGTTATGGTGACAAACAATATTAGATCTAAAACTTCGATAAAATTTAACAACTTCAATAGATTGTTAATATTGTGACTTCAAGTTTAATTTTTTATCCAAAATTTCTGGCTTAAACTTGGTTTATTTATTTCAATCTATTATTCATCCGAGCCAAAAGTAAAATCATTGAATTTTAGAGCGGTTGTCGTTGTTCGAGCTATCTAAAATGTTTATTTCTTTTAAAATGTATTGATTATTGTCAGGTTTGATCACATTTTATTACAACTCTGACAGTAAATTTACTACAATAGTTAAATACAATTTATTCAGTTGAATGCACTTTATAATGTGTTGATTATTCTCAGGCTTGGAGCTACACTTGAAAAATTCGTACATCGAGTTCGTGGATCATACTTTATCCGGATAGAAAAGAGATCACGCAAGAGCGTTGTGTGTATTAATTAGTTTTATTACTCTGTTGTGTTGTGTTGTGTTTTGATTGATCTATTAAGATTGCAAGTGTGTAGATTGTAGAGTTGAAAGATGGTTTTATATTTTTTTTTCTGATGGTACATGTTTTCGATGGCTCATCTACGACTTTATGATGGTTTATTGAACAAGTGACGTTTTTCTGATGATCTATTGAACAAGAGAAATTTGAGTAAAGTGTTGTACTTTTGCTACAAACAAAGTCATCAGTAAATTTCCACTGTTAACTGATGATTTCACGACAGTTTATCGACAAAATCATGACACTTTTCCGACGGAACTGCAATACTTTTTCTTCGGACAATTTCGTCAAGCTACGACTAAACATGACATATTTTTGGATATTTAGTGATGGTTATGATGTGTTGGTTAACCGTCGATTAATGCAAATAGTTGTTAAATCTGTCGGTAATGGAATTACCGACAAGCGTTAATTGAGCTCACTTGCCGAGATAGCTTAATGTAGACCGCCTGGTGAAGCGGCTAATCTAATCCTCTTTATCTTCCTCGTTGAGATAACCTATCCTACTTATACAAGGGTGGCAATTCGAGAAAGCAATCATGACTAGTTAAGATATCCATCAATCACTCAGTAAAGACGTTGCCTTACACTAAGGATCCAATCCTTTCAATCAGATGCCAGAGAAGCTCATCATACCAACAATACCTGACATTGGTCAACATTATTTGACATCTACATCATTGACTTTATATCAAGACATCATATGAATGTCACAATATTGAATGTATTATGATGACTAATTCATAGTTTTTCTCTCTTATGTATAAAAACGGAGATCACAGGAGGGAAGAGGATCTTCTTTGACTCCTCGGAAAGGTCCTAGTTCTTAGGCTCTCCCTCCCTCTCAAGAATCATGTAATTCAAAAAACCTCTGAGGAACTGCATTCCTCTAGCGTACCAAAGATCAGAAATTAATATATTACTTAAGGCTTCCTAAAAAAGTACGATCCATCTCTCTCCATCTCTCATCTTAGCACTTCTTTCATGAAGCAATGTTTTATTAGGTTGTATGTACTCACGAATAATACAGAACCCTATCTCTTGTCTTCACTCTAAATTTTTGACCCAACAAATTATGTAGAAGCCATAAACGATTTTGAATGAGATGTAAATGCATACAATATATCAATAATTAGTATTAAATTCATCTTAAAAATAATTTTAAAAATTCGATCAGAATATTTTATTCTATTTTTTTCGATAATAATTATGCTTGCCATTTTACTATATGTTAATAAAACACTGCTAACTTGAATATCAACAATAATTTCATAATTAACCTTAAGAACACTTCAACCGTCAGAAATGAAGGGGAATATTTCTCGGTGGTCCCCACACCCCTCGCCTCACCCTTCAGGATATCCACGTTCTATTCCGAACTTTAGCTTAGATTCCCAAAATACCCCTGATCTTCCGATCGAGGGTAGTTTGGGGAAAAAAGAAGGCGATACGAGATTGAGATATTCTAAAAACTTCTAAAATTAAATTAAATTTAAATATGTAGATATAAAATAATTTACACTAGTAGTTTAATTTTTAATAATTAATAAAAATAAAAATTTTAAAACCTTGGGACAAGCTAAATCAAATTTTTTTTTTGGTTCTATTTTAATCAATTCAAATTTGAAGTTATCATAAAATTGACTTTAAATAAATAAAAAATAAATGTTTGAAAATGAACATCACTTCAAATCCAAAAATGTCTAAGCTAAATAAAAAACCTTTAATAATAGGAGTATGGAAAATAATTTATAGAGATTAAGACTTGAGAAATTTTGATTTATACATGTAATTATTGTAAGAGTTTAAAAATTAAAAAAATTTGTATTGAATATAGTAATTTTCTTAGCATTTTATAGAAATAATACACAATTTATAAGTGGCTCCCAAGAGGCATGACATTTTTTATTTGAATTTCCTAGGAAAAAAAAAACCATATAATCTAATCAAGTGAACATGATTACTAATATAGATTTTATATTGTAAGAATCATACTCTTTTGCACAACAGCAGCAACAACAACAACAATTCTTTATCCCACTAAGTGGGGTTGCTACAATAATTTGTTTTTCTCCATTGTGTCCTATTGAGTGTCATATTTTCATTTAATTCTAATAAATTAAGATAATTTTTTTTATCCAATGTGCTCGAGTTTTTTTAGTTGTATGTTGCATTTCTTAACATAAATCAAATCTAAACATCCGCCATCCTGACACACTGCCTTTCATTATTTTCTTAGGT
The DNA here is from genome assembly GCF_001263595.1 of Phalaenopsis equestris. Classification (NCBI taxonomy): domain Eukaryota; kingdom Viridiplantae; phylum Streptophyta; class Magnoliopsida; order Asparagales; family Orchidaceae; genus Phalaenopsis; species Phalaenopsis equestris. The sequence continues at coordinate 190,637 of NW_018165778.1, read as the reverse complement.
CAGGGAATGCTATTCCCTATTTCTATTATATTTTTCTGTCTTTATTTTTCATGAATTTAAGGAGGTGTTATTTAAGGTGTTATTCATGGGTGTATTGCGGTGTTATTTAACATGTTTGCGGTTGTGTTATTGTGATAGTATTCAGACTGTATTGGGAGAAAAAAACACCGAAATGATATTATTCAAGGTGTTATTGCGCTAGTAATCAAAGTGTTACTGAGGTTTCGCGGCGAAGGTGTTGTCACGGTTGTTATTAGCAGTAGAACTTGAGTGTTAGCGTGGTAGTATTGTGTGCGGAGTGTCAGAAAACAGTATTATTGGCGATGTTTGGGGTTTTCACGGGTGTATTGGAGAGTTTAGCTTAACCATTCAAGGTTTCCCAAGAATCTTCTAGTTTCTTATCTCTATTGCACTCTCCTACTGACAATAAGTCTATTCTACTAGATCCTTGTATGTTAACATATTTGTTCTTCTAGTCAATGGTTATAGATACTCCTAGATCACAAGAGATTTTAACTTCTTAATTAGTCAGATTAGGAGTAAGCAACGATGAGAGGATTAATACACCAACATGTGAAATCCAAAGCACCGAAAATAGGTATAGGGAAAACTCATGGATCAAAACATTGATTAAACACATGTCTCATATTGTTTGGTCCCACTTCGTATTTTTTCTTTCCAATGCGTGCTCAATAATTGTAACCTGCAAAACATAACCAAAATACCTTTCGCAAACATAAAATCACCATAAAAAGAAAATAAAACATAAGATTTACAAACAAAAAAAAAAAACACAAATTTGATTCACAACATTAATAAACAAAAATGACATATCTAAACCCTTGAGGTTCTTAAATATATTGAAATCAAAGAATTTGAAGTTTACAAAGGCGGTGGGAGGAAGGAGGTGGGAGGCAAACGAGGTTTACCTACCTCAATGATTTTGGGTAGGAGTAGGATGGAATGAGGAGAAATATGAGAGATTCAGAGGTCTTTGTTCGTAGCAATTCTGTTGTTGTCTTCCCAACTATTTCAAAACTCCAACAGCTTCATTGGAATCAAGCAGTAACAAACTTGATGGGGATAGGATTTTAACTGTAGGGTGTTAATTTTATTTTTATTTAAATATTTTTGGTGTTGAGTAAATAGTGAAGTTTGGGTGTAAGGTATATAATTCTATTAGTTTTGAGTGCTATGTATGTCAATCCCCCCAAAAAAACAAGTGAGTGCAATTTATGAAGTTAACATAATATTGCAATTGTCGCCCAAGTTAAGATTTATGTGGCAGAAATTTCTAAATAATGACATGTAAATCAAAATAAGATATATATAATGAAGGGGAATA
>NW_018165778.1:167964-189085 GCF_001263595.1 Phalaenopsis equestris | reverse complement strand
TATATATATATATATAAAACCCACAGATAAGACTACTAACACGCCATCGCTCTCCCCAACCCACTTATCTCTAAGAGACACACATCTTTACTCAACGAGATTCCAACTTCTAGTATATGAGCCATACCTAACAAGTGGTATGTATGTGAATGTTTTTTTCTTTTCTTCCTAAGACCCCTGATAGAGCCTCCCATAGACTAGATAGTTAAGTAATTATAGCAAAATTTAATTTTAAAAAAAAATTAAGCAATTTTAATATTTGCCACCCGATTCCTATGTATTCAACACTTAAATATTGAATTTTAGGTACATGCCATCCCATGTAAAAATTAAAATTTAGGCGTTTGATATGTGATTACATATGAATCGGGTGGCACACATGTAAATATCTCTTTAAAAAAATTATCAAAATTAAATTTTATTTAGAATATATATTCTGATTTGATATATTTTTTTTATCCTGCATTTCTCATTTCAGTATTGTGTTTCTTTTTGAATGTGTTTACTCTCATCGATATTAAAACTTTTGAGATAAAAACATTAGCTCCTCCTCTTACTTATATTATTGGGTAGGAGAACTATTTACATTGTGTTTGGGATAATGGTGCGGTGCTCCACCATATTTCGTAATGTTCGACAAAATTTTATTTTGTTTAGATTTTCAAAAAGTTTACCCAAACAGGCCAGGTGCGTTTTCAAAACGCCACCGCACCAAAAAAGCTGCCCCAAACGGACCCTAAGCGTGGTGGCTGTCAGAAAGTTGCAGTCAACCTTTTTGGAAAAAAAATAAATTGTAATGACTACCGCACTGTTTTGACCTAATTTCTTATACAACAGCTCCACAACTGTTTCTTCAAACAACCATAACAGTCCTAAACAGACCCTTAATCTTATTTTTTTATGGATTACTAAACTTTCATATATCATAAAAAGTTTTAAAAAATTTTACTAAAGAAAAAATATTAAAGGCACCAAATGAGAGGAGAGAGGACACCAAAATACACTACATCATGGAATATAATTTATTTGAGTTAATTAAATTTATTCCCTAATTTTACTCTATAAAAAGGGTGCATTTGCTATAATCAAGAGAGAATTGTAAAGTTGTAGATTCTGCTAAAAGAGGAAGAGAGAGATCACAAATATCAAATGTTATAGCATTCCAAATTTACAATACATGACAATAAAAGGCATCATCAAGGGACTATATAAGTGGAGATTATATAAGAGTCTTCGAGAAGATGTGATAGGTGAGCATATATTGAGGGGAGGCAAAGTGGAAAAGCACTTAGAGTAACGATGGCATGTGTTGAGTTGAGAGGCTAGCAAATGTTGCAAATCAAAATATGAGCTGTCAATAAGATATATAATGTAAGGATTAATTTTCTTCTTACTTGGAATTTTTTTCTCCTTTCTCAAACTAACAAAATGTGCTTGATTTAGTAACATGGGCGATCACAAGTGTTATCGGACAAATGTTGGATAGTCGATGAGGTTGGATGCTTATCCATTGGCTTTTTGCGACCAAGTTGGATGGATGGAGAATGGGTCGATCAAACCAAACTTGGTTGATGCTTATAATAATTGATTAGCTAAGTTGGTTAATTTATAATTGATGGAAATAAGCAACTCAAATAAGGTGTTAGATTGAGTTTCTAATTAGTTGACTATATTTGAAAAGCAAGATATAAATAATCAATTAAACCCTAAATGACCATTGAGGCTTCCAATTAAACTTTAATATGCTAATTCCTTAGGCAATGCTAGTTTTCGTATGCATTGAGCATGAATAAATTATGTTGTGGAGGTAGCTAGAGTGAAAAATAAGTTATGCATGCATTCATTTTCTTTGATATTCATTGTACCCCATAAATACCTCTGTGAGCCAATACCAACGTTAAGGTGCTTTCTTAAGACAAGCAGACCCATTTCCTTTTAGCGACCCAACTGTCAGATTGATTAGGTTGACCAACTAAACCCACCTACATATGTGCCAATTGTCATATTCCAATTTCCTATAAGTGTATCCATCGAGCTCCTCTCCTCAGCTCATTCAATGAGCATTTTACAAAAATGACCAAACGCTAAAGTCTCGACCATCATCATCATCAAGAAGGAGAAATACCCCCAAGTCTATATATGGAATATCTGATATTCACATTATTATCGTTATTCATTTGTATTTCATGGAAAGACTTTGTACAGTACATAAACAATTTAATATTCTCTCTTTATATATATATATATACATATATATATATATATGTCTTCCTATTAAAAAATACATATACATGTACATCTCAAAATATTATATATATATATATATATACAGACATACACACATGATAACACTTTATCATAATAATTACCAATTCATTGTACTCGACTCAAATCAAAGGAGAGATGCATGTACTTTGTGATGATGATAATTTATAAACATGAATAATAATACTTGCAAATATAAGGAGTTATTACAAGTTATTAATATTATCTCGTTTTATTTAGAAGATTATAAATAGCATTATATTAAGATTCAGTAATAGCCCTCTCAAAATTGAGTTCAAGGGATGAAAATCAATCTTGAAATGTAAATTGTTTGTGTGAAATAAGTTTTGACATGTCATTAGATATTTTATCATTAGCCGACACTAGATCAACACAAAAAAATTTATTCTAAATTTGATCGCACACAAAATAAAACTCTATGACATTATATTTTACGTTAGAGCAAAATATTGAATTCTTACATAGATGTGATACATTAATATTATCATAATAAATGATTAGTGAAATAATTGTAAAACTTGATTCTAGGAGGAATTGCATTGCTCAAAGTAGTTCAGATGTGGTGGAAAGGATAGCCTCATATTTAAATTTAGTGGAGGAATATGCTATAATTTTTTGTTTCTTAAAACTTCGAGTTATTGCATTGAATATAGGAAAAATAATGTGTCATGTTAAAATTATGAATTCTAATTTCAATTTTTTTTTGTGTCATGTTAAAATTATGAATTCTAATTTCAATTTTTTTTCCCAGTCAACAACTAAAAGGGTGTATAATACTACGAAAAGAGAGCACTTTTTTATGTAAGAGTCAATGATATATCATTTCATATAAATATTAGAATAAAATATTATTCACAATATGACCAAATGTTGGATAATACATTGTTTAATAAATTGTTTGATGCAAAAGGCAACATCATATTGAGTGTAGGATATTCAAGACCTCTAACTATATACTTCTATAATATTAGGTTATAAAATGCATTCAATTGTATAAAGTAGGAGATTAGCTATGGGATAATGGTAGTGTGATAGGCTTAACATTGAACACACTAGCCTTTGGAAGAAGATTTATAAATATTTCTTTTTGAAAAAAAAAATGTCATCTGATGTTGAAATCATATTAACGCTAAGAAAATAAGAGAACATGCTAAGGCTCTTAATATATAATTAATTGGCTAAGTTAGTGATATATAATGAAGCCATATATAACATAGGTAACCAAAGGCATATAATTTGGTTAGTTTTGGTGGGTAACCAAAAAATTGTTGAAATGAGTTCATTGACTCCTACTTTTTAATTATTTTCATATTTTTATTTTGATAGGTAAAATATGAAAGAAACTTCATTAAGAGTATTTATGTAAGAAGATAGAGAAAGAAGTTTTAAGATTTTCCAAGTCATCCAAACTCATTAAAAAACTCCTACGAAAAATTTCATATTATAACTAGAGAGAACTATTTTATATTTTCATTAAATTTCTTATATTTTAAGTTTGGATCTCCCAAAGTAACATTGTTAGTAAAGTAAATAATACTTTTTATGTTGCACAAGAGCACTCTTGATAAAAAGAACTAAGCTTGTGTTTTAAATCTTCTCCATCATCAAGGAAGAAGATAGCCATTCTAGTAGGGGAAATCTCATGTTTTAAAACTAAATCATGCGAAAAGCTAGAGGGTGAATCATGACATTCAATTGGATGATCGTCTTTAAATGAGTGAAGTTAAACTAAATGACATCAAAGATATATATTGATAAAATGAGTGAGCACAAAGAACTCATGGGTAAATATAAGAAATCAAGAAAATATAGATATTATTTTATTACTGTTTCATGGATCAATTTTTTTAGATCATCAAACTCAAGATTCGCTAACTCGTGAAAGTAGTCAACTGAACCCGATTTCGAGACATCGTCGACAAAAATTGGAATTGTTTATCCTAAAAAAAATCTAATGATCAAAGAAAAAAACATGAATCTTAAATAGACACATGTAAGATCTTTTTTATGGAGTATAGAACATATTTCTCTTAGGCCATGAGAGAAGTAATCTTTATATTCCTTGAAAGATCCATCCACTCATTCAATCATTGCTAACAACATGCATAACCTCTTTGATCAATTTAATCTCAATAATTATATCTAGGCATGCATATAAAATCCCCACATTCTATTCCTCCATAGCCTTCACCCTCTAGTTAATTTTAGTTAAATTACAAAATCCCTACAACCAACATACAAAATCTATTTCATCATCAATTCTTTAATTTTTGTATCTACTTAGAATGGGTCATGTTTTAACACAACTTGTTCATTTTAATTAAACCAAATTCTTGACCAAAGACCTTCGCAAATAAAATATAAAGAGATGCCAATTTATTATTATTATTATTAATATAACAATATTTAATACTTTATTGATCATATTTTCTAAGCTTTTGTCACACTGAAACCCATAGATAATCCCGACAAGCAAAATCTCCAACGCCTTCCACGCCGTCAGATGAGCTCTATCTTCAGCTGACGGCTACAGATTACCTCGATTTCCACGCTTGAATTTATCATTTATTCCCCCACTTTTTAATTAATTGCATGAACAAAAAGTCAATCTCCTCCTCAAATCCATCTCCCGACAAGAAAGGGTTACGAAAGCCAATGCGCCGAACTTTAGGGGCAAATCAGTACTTTTAGTCTGAGATGCTTTGAAGCTATTTTTCTTTAATCGGTTTTGATATTTTAATGATCAAAGCCCCAGTCTTTCTCTGTTTAGAGCAACGGATCGTTGCCTGTTTCTCTCTCTGGATGTTCTCTTCATCATCTTCGGTCGAGCTTTTTCTTTTCATTTTTGGCAGCTGCAGGGCTGACGCATAGGGACAGCGGAGGAGGGGAGGAAAAAAAAAAAAAGAAAGGCGGTATCTTTAAGCCTCCAAAGTTATAATTTTTATTTTTTGGTAACTCAGATTCCCTTCTTCCTCTCTTTCTCCTATTTCTTTTGTCTCTCCGCCCTTCTCGCCGGTGGGCGAATGGGAATCTTTCGGGGACGCTGCCTCGTATGCACGCCTTCCTTTCATCCCTTACGGATGCGACCATAGCGTCACTTTTATGCATTAAAGGTTGATTTTTGATCTCTTTTTCAGTTTACGTAACTGCAATTTTTTTTTATTTTTGGATATATTTGATGATAGTTTTAGTGGTTTCATCTTCTTTCTTTATTTGGATTTGGTGTTAGATTCTTCAGGAGTAGTTTACATGAGATGATGTTGAGGAGCGGAGATTTGAATCTTAACCGTCCTTGGCAAGCTTTTGGGGATTCGACGATGGAAAGATTGAAGCAGGCAATGCTTCAGCATGAATTCATTTTTAGGAATCAGGTTCGTTGATTTCTTCTTCTTGCAGTGACGCTGATCGATTAAATATTTGTTAATTTTTATGATGGGTGTTTTGAGGTTTTTGTAATGCTTCAGGTTTGTGAGCTTCATCGGCTCTATTGGACTCAGAAAAGTTTGATGAATGAGCTTCTAATCAAAGATGTCGATACAGATGCCCCAAGGAGTTATTCATGGCTAATTAGGGATTCGGAGGAGAAGAAAAACGCATTCTGTATGTCCTCACGAGCCAAAGAGGTAAAATTTACTTAAACCGGGTAGTAAAATTTGTTGGCTTTTTGTGGTGCTGAGAGGGAAATCTCTGCAGGCTGGAAATGTGATTGATTGGAAAGATTTTAAGGGACAGTCCACTGATATGTTAAAAAATCATCCGAGAGAGTTTAGCCTTCACCTCTCTGCTGATGATTTTATCAGGAATAAGGGCAAAGAGCCGGTCTTTCATCATCAAGCTAGCAACCTTCCGCTCAAAGAGGTTATTGATCTGGAGAGTTCAGTAGAGTTGCAGTTCCATGAAGTGAGGGCTTCAATGGAGAATTGTTCAGGTGTGTTTGGGACACAGGCAAGTGTTCCTTGGGCTCAGGTTTCCTCAAGCATAGCAGGAAATTTTAAGACTCTAATGGCTTCTGTGACTCATTTGAGTGAGGAGGCTGGTAGAAAGTTGAGAGAACAAAAGCCTACTCTTCCCTATGTTGGTGAGTTTCTTATAGTTTTATGCTCTGTTAGCTGTATATTTATTTATCGAGGCAAGCAATTCGCTCTCTATCACAGTAATTGACATTGTTTGGAAATAGATATACTTAAATCTTAAGCTTAGGCTAGTTAGAAACCATATTTATCTGGTTGGTTGCCAGAGGATCCAGTTCTAGTCAATGTAGGGAACTTATGATCAACATCTTAAACTTGTGATTGGTAATATCTGTAATGAAGATAGAAATAATGTAATGAGAGCTATGAGAGCTATCCTCTTACTTTATTTATGTAATTATTTTTGTTTATTATTTCTTTTTGTTGCTTCAGATTAGTATGCTATTGAGAACTTTTGTCTGCAATGTTATGCTTAACTTGCTGGTTCTTCTTTTACTTCAGTTATACTTCCACTTAAATCATATTGCTACTTTCCTTTTATCAATCTTTTGGAGTTTGCAACTTTGTTTATGAAATCTCTAGCTAGACCTGTAAACTCCCATAATACATTTCATTTAATTGGTTTCCATTTGGCATATATTTCCTTACAGAAAAAGTTAATTGAAATTGGCGAATTTATGAAGATAAGACAACATCAAATTCTCTGTAATTTTGTACTAAAAATATTTTAGAAAAAGAACAGTAGCAAATTTGTGGTTTGACAAGGTCTGCCTGCGCTTACAGGCTCACAAAAAACATAAATTTCCACTATTCCAGAGAGAAAAATTGAATTTGAACAATCCCTAGAAAAAATCAGAACTTGATTTTTTTTTTCTTTTCAATTTAACCTAACATCACTTCCAGAACTTTGTAAAGTTACTCTTTTTTTTTACTTTCTGCAGGAGTTGGCGATTTTTGTATTGAAGCTTCTGTTAACCAACCAAGAACGAAGCAGCAAGCTACACCCTTGCTGTTTGACCTTAATTTACCAGTTGAACATGAGAGCTCTCATGACCTGAAAGGGACGCTAGAGCAGGAAAAAAGCAACAGCTGCCCAGCAGAAACTTCATTTATCCCCAAACCACCATGGCCGTTTGCTGCGGCGGCTGCCGCTGCAAAACTTTCATGTGAGAGTAGAACTAGTTCCTTGATTCTTCATTGTGAAGCTTCAAAATCTAACATTTCAATCGATTTGAAGCTGGCCCATGACACCACAGACAATAAGAATGATGTTGTTTCTGGCTGCCAGATCCAAGCAGAGTGCTTTGAAGGATCCACTGACTCTTGTGATCAAGGTTTTCTTAGCATAAACGCATTGCCAATTTCGAAATTATATATACAAGAAAAAGATTATGTAGATTCCTCAACAGATAAACTGAGATCTTCCTCAAACTTAACTTCGAGCAACAGTATCAACCTTCCACAAACTGCAAATAAAGATTCAGTAACCAAACCAAACAATAATGATGGAACTGAAGAAGATACTTCATCTTCATCGAGTCATGCGATTGCTCAAGATGAGATTGCTCCTTCCAGAAAGTTTTTGACTGAATTTAGTGCTCATGAAATAAGTAGAAATAATGAGTTTTCAAACACTGATAATTCTGTAACCACGCAGCTAAACTCCTCATCACAAAATGAAGGATCTTTAATGGGGAAACTGAAGCCAGAAGAATGGGATACCTCCATCATATCAGCAGCCGAAGCTCTCATGAGTTTTCCTCAATGTTCATCTGATAGAAGCAAGCTTCCTCAATATTCCTCTGATTCGTTTGAGTTAATGACACTGCAACTATCTGAGATCCAAAGTGAAGATCGTCATGTTACGATCGAACCGTCGAATGTGAACACAACGGGGAAAAAGGAAGGAGGGGTTAGGCTGCGAAGAGGGAGGGGCTTCAGAGATTTCCAGAAAGAGATACTGCCTGGTCTAGTAACTCTCTCCAGGCACGAAATTTGTGAAGATCTGCACAATATTGGTTACAAGCTGCGGAGAGTGAAATCAAGGAAGGCTAGAGACGACTGGTTTGTGCCAGTTAGAAGTAGAATTTCTAAGCTATGTTCAGGGCGTCGGAGGCGTTTTAGTTCTCCATGATTTCAGGATTTGTGAATAATTCTGTGTAAAAGTTTTTATTACAGTTGAGCCATAACCATGGAGGTCTTTTATGGTATGTGCAGGAATATTGATGGTGTTTTGAATTGCCAGCTTTGGTTTATTGCTTGGTTTAGTTTGATTTCTCTCTTTTATTTCTTCAAAAACTGAGTGCCTGATTGCAAAATTATCTTATTACAGGGATAAAATTCTCTTTTTGGACATCACAATTTTCTTCTTTTTTGACTAGTTTGGTTTATGTAGTATTGCTTTCTCATATTCATGTTATTTGGTTGGAATGAATAAGGGTTAAAGAAGAGGGAATAATTTTGATTTCATTGTGAACTAGGGTGTAAATGAGCCAATCCTAAGCGAGATGAGTTTGTCGTGTTTGCCTTGTGTTTGAAATTGTTCGAACAATTTGTTTGTATTTTACTTGTTAGAAGTCAAATTAGAATGCGAGTTAAATAAGAGTTTTTTTCGAGCTTAGTAAAATTGAAGATATTGAAAAATGATTGTTTTTGGTTCAATCCTTCATTAGTATTAATTATATATAATAACTGCATGCCATTAATGGGTAGTGCTAAATTGACAATAATAAATGCTCTAATTTAAAATAACATACAATTAATTACATTATGAAATAATAACAACATACTATAAATTATTGTAGGGGATATTTAGTGGATATTTGTCCTATGGTCCGTGCTCAAGGTATAGGGTGTAAAATTTGATGGAAAGAGAAAAAGGAGTGAAAGAAAGAGATTTGCCTGGTAGAGGGGGCAAAGAGGGGTGTTCCCATACTATTTCGCCCCATTTTTTTTCATTAAGCGTGAGGGTTATAAATGGGGAGAAGAGCAGAGTTTCCTTTACATGGGGATTGAGAAAGCCTAGGGCCCTTTATGTATGACAAAGGTCCTCTATTTATAGAAGCAAAAAGAAGGGAAAAATAAGATTACAAATATGCCCTTACATTATGAAGGGCGGTGCAGGGTATTTCAATCATTTTTTTGTTTGGATCTGCTGATCTGAAGCATTTCCTTCATTGGGACTCATTGGTGTTGGATGTTCAATCAGTTAGAAGTTGGTGGCCGACTAGTTGGAGGTGGTTGGCCGGTCGCCTGGTGGCCGACCAATGGACCGTAAGTTGGTGGCCACTCGACTAAAGGAAGCCAGCCGATCGGTTTCAAGTGGTCGGCCGATTGTTGGTCGGTCAGTGGGAGAGCAAACTGCAAGTGCAATTCCGACATCGGTTCTTTCGGCCTAGTGAGAATGATGATATTTTATTTTTATGCAATTATAAACTTTAAATTTTAAATTGTAATATTCCTTGTATACAATTTTAAACTTTAAGTTGTAACATATAGATATATAGCATTATAAATATATATAATATTATATATATATATATATAGATAAATTCTCATCATCATTCATTTTGTGCTAAATTTATAGCATGCAATCATTAAATAGAAGTTGAAGCTCAACTTTAACTTAAATTATAGTGTCAAAAAATAAGAGCACTCATAATCTTATTTTGATTAATTTAAGCTCCAAAAATAATTTTAACTTAACAATTAACATAGATTAAATTTAAAATCTTAATGAGTGTTATGCAATATCAGCAAAGCTTAAATATTTAAGATATCATGATAATTATTATAAAAATTTAATTTATGCTTGGCATTAAAATGGCATGTATGGGTCATGCATCCAAGAGAGCCATAAAAAGATCCCCACCAAGGTAAATCAGGAATGAATGATGTTGACCACACCAAGGCCAATAGTGTGCTTTAATTTTAAAATCATATATTTTAATTTTAATTTTTTCTTTAAAAAAAATTGGATTTTAATGGATTTGTATGACATAGGAAGGTAATATAATGCGTTTAAATAATGTGGCTATGCAATTTAAAACCTTCAATTAATACGTCTATCTATCTTTTCCTCTATGTTTTTAATCATTTTCTTTTTGAGGGATTAGTATAATTGCTATAAATATTATATTAGCCTTATAATGTAAAGCATTCACCTCAAATTAAGTTATTCTTATTTTTTTTTTGCCATTTTCATTTCATGGGTACATATTCTTCCTTTATTGTCTCATCCAACCCAAATAATTGCATCATTCACAATCCATTTGATCCATATCAGTCTTTTATTGCAATCCACCAGCACACAAATTGAGCATAGCTTTTCCAACTTCTTTTTATGGCTTTCTTAATTTCATACCAAGCTTAACTCCAATTTTATTCATTGGAGAGCCTAAACCCTAAACTTGAATAGGGTGGAAAAATAGTGCTTTATTTTTTATGACTTCTTATTCATTAAATTATACTTAATGTATGTATTCCCATAATTGCATTCAATAATTCAATAATTAGAATAGTTTAATAACAAAAAATTATCTACTAAAAAGAGTGAAACAACATTTTACCTTGATATCTAATCAAATCACCCATTTGAAGATTCATATTTACGAAGAAAATTCATTGTGCAAGCATTTGAAGAATTAGTCATCAACCAACAATGTTTACTAAAGAAAACATCCAAGCGAAGAGGTCATTCTCATGATTTTATTAAATGACAAATGTTTTTTGTTCTTTTTGTTATTAGAGTCGTCAGCTTGTCTATTTTTCGTCATATTAATCTCATTTCCAGCAACTTCCTTCTTAAACCATCAGAATAATTCACAGAAGGAAAGATATCGGAAAATAAGACAGTACGACAAGAGCAAAGAAACAAATTAAAAGAATGATGAAAGCTTATATTAGGGCGTTCTTCATAAAATAGGCCAAAAATGTATGTCCAAAAAATAAATCGGATCATCACATTTTGAAATCATATCTATAAAGAACTCATTAATACGAGAATTTCACATACCAGAGAAACATATTTTTTTTATTCTTTGTTCTGGGTTCAAGAGTAATTCCCAAAGAAACATATCCCTTTGGTTAATTACTCCTTGGGGTAACTTAAGAATACTCTCAATTAATTAAAAGTCTTGCTTACAATTTATGATAACTGTTAAAATGGTAAACCAAAGGCAAATTATTACCTCAATTTGGTTATCTCAATGATTTTGAAAGTCATAACTGACCATAAGGATAGAGTGTGAATCATCGTATCTCAAACGGACAACAACTTATCGGCAAACAGGACTAACGTGATAACTTCAATGATAATCAAAAAGGATCAAATAGGCTCAACCGGGGTTATCAATAAAAGGGGAGGAAGACATCCTAAGCAGCTAGATATGGCTGGGTCATGATACAATGAATTCTTTATCTCAATATACTATGCAACCTGTTTAAAATTTGGCCCGAAGGCTATGTAAAAAAATAAAATAGGATTTTGAAAGTCATGACAATTTTAATTCTAAAATTTTGATTATCTCAATCTTTTATTATTATAATTTTGAGTAGAAAATGAATAATTTTAAGGTTCTTAATAAGTCTAGATTATAATTAATGTAACATCTCAGACCAACTGAAAATAAACAAGAAAAAATAATTCAAGCATGCAAACATGCAAGAAAGACAATAAACAAGCCAAAAATTATGAAAGCTCACTTTCGCTGGGTCGACAACATACGACAAAAAAAGGCGGCCAGACTCCGCATAAGTGCACACCTGGTCTTAATTCTATGCATAAATGAGATTTAAAATTAGGTATGGGACATGAGTCTGCTGCTTCTAGTGCCCGTTAGGTGTTTCTGTCAGCTAGCATCGCAACTCAGGTCATTTATTTTTATCTAATCTCGATCCGAGCCAAAGTTCGAATCAATTTTCGAGCAATTAACGATCTTTGAGCTAACTTCACAGCGCTAGGCCTGGCCACGCCGTCCCATGACAAAATTACGCCGTTGACTCTGTCTTGGAGCGTGGTCGATCCGACTTTCGGTGTTGACACGACAAAGGCAACCCCTTCGGGATGGGTTAGGCGTCGTCACGTGATAACCTTTTGGATCATTTTTTAGCCTCGGGAATTTGTTAAGCACATTTCACGACAAGAAAAGCTCTCCATGACCGGAACGGACCACATAGCCATCAGAATGATTGTTCGACTTGCCCGTAGAACGAAGAATCGTTATGGATCAGTGGTAGTTGCTATTGGGCACAACTAGGATGAGATGAACCTAGCCCGGAGACGGTTTTCATCTGGTAACGCAAGCTTCCACAACAACACAAAGGCATCCAGTACTTGTCACATAAGAAATTGATGGCAACAAAGACTTCAATGGCAACGTTTTTCTCCTTCAAAAAAAACTCCACACTTCAATGCAATTTAGTCATTTGCCCTTTGCTTGTCATTAAATTAATAATTAATAATTAGATTGCATATCGCAGCATGATTAAGTTTTCATCTGTACCTGGCGCCTAAATGTCCCTCTAATCTGAGTAACTTACAAAAGAAACCTTACATGGATCGGCCAATCAGGCCCTCTATTACAGTTAGCCAAAAACGTCCAATCTGTTTTCTTCCATGCAAAAGTTACATCGTCACCTACCTTTATTGCAAAGAAGGCTGACAGCACTGGTTTCCATTTATTATTGCAATATTTAAATTATGATTTTACTATTTATTGTTTATATAATACTCTATAATGTTTAATCTAGGGCTGTCAAAGAAGCTCGTTATTTTCAAACAGTTTGTATTCGGCTTGCTAATTAGCTTGTGTTTGAATCATTCATTATGCAAGCCAACCGAACACGAACAACTCTTTGTTCGATTGTTTTCAACTTGGTTTAGCAGCAAATAAAAAAAAAAAAAACCATATATATTTGATATGCCATCAACAAAATTCCAATATTCAACACGAATCTCAATGCATGACACGTATCTTAAGACATTCATTTGAGCAAGAAACATTCAAAGTTTAATCAAGAGTCATCTAAAACTCCAATTTTAGCAAACTTCAAATTGTCTGACTCAATGAGACGAACCCGATGATACCAAAATTGAGCTAATTTAAGTCAACTCAAGCTCAGATTAGGCCATCAAACAACTTTTGAAAGCTTTATATGCATATTTGGGAGATCAAATAGATGTCAAATCTAGCAAGCTTATATTCAAATTGAGCGTCTTGACAAGATAAATCTAAGAAGCCCAAAGTCGTTCAATTCTGACATCATTGTCACTCAAATATTCATCAAACATTGTCTGATCATAGAGAACTCTCCAGACCACTCCTTAAAAAATTGAATGTCGCTAATAAAAAAAATTCATGTGTTAATATTACAATTAGATTTGCGTGTCAGCTAATTAAAAAAAAATATAATATTAAATACAATTAAAAAATATTAGAATTTTTTAATTTAAATAAGTAAATATTTAAAAAAAAACTGAAAAAAGTTATGCAATTTTTTATCGCAAATGAGTTCCCAACATTTTTTTCTCTATTTTCTCATTATTATTATCATTTTCTTACAATTTAAAAATAATCTTCTTAATTTATGTAAATTAAACCAACTCATCAGCTGTTGAATTAGATCTAGAATTGAACCACTTCAGCTCAAAATCAATTAATCAAACCCAAATCAAAAAAAAAAAAAGTCAAGCTTTATTTAGATCTCTATTTACAATTTCACACTGTATTATAGAGATTTTTACATATTAATCATTAAAAATTTTTAAGTATAAAGAATCGACCATTTTTCAAAAATATTTTAAATTATTGGTCGTTGAAATGAAAATTTTATACTTAAGTGACCAAAATATTATATTTAAAATTTTAGATGATTAACATGTTAAAACCCTATTATAATGAACAATTATTACATCCGGATTCCGGATGTGCGGACAACAGCCGGGATGCAGCAAGGAGAGTTCGTCGTACATCCAGGCCGTTGTCCGTCCATCGGTACATCGGTAAAATTTAAAATCATTGAAAAAGGCAATCGTTATGCAGTAATTAAAATTTTGCAATAAAAAGTCTAAACAAAATGCAGACGGTCTATTTACAATAACGGTCAGCGGCAATTCAACTTTTGCATGGTGGAATAAAGATTGGACTTTTTTTGGCTCGCCATAATGCCTTGTCTAATTGGCCGGTCCAAATAAGGTTTAGCTTGTAATATACTTTTCTTGGGGGGTCTTTGGAAGAAAGATGAAAATTAGTTCAAAACGTGTCTCAGCAAACAAGGGGCAAATATCTAAATTTCCTAAAAAATGTGGGATTTCTTTTTTTTAACGAAGTAAGAGGTTTCATTCGAAATAAAATAGAGCGGGTTGCAATCTGAATTAGTAAAAATTCAGAATTTCAAGAGACGTATCTTCAGTTGTTTCATCAAATGAAAATTTTACGCTTCATGTTCGCTCCAACAGAATGAAACTTTCTCACTGAAGACGAAGATTAGCTTCATAAGAATAGGATTTCATTTAATGTTTTGAGTTTTTATTATGACAATTAAAAAAGTTGAATTTTGCTAATATAGCATGCCACAACCCTTTTTCATTTTAAATGGTTAATAGTGACACTAAAGTATTTATGGAATTAAATTTAATTAAAATAGAATTTAATGGTGTTTAACGCTATAACTTATGTTAAAATTGACTAAACATTTTGTTTAATGATTGCATGTTATGAATTCGGCACAAAAATAGTTATATTAATTATAAAATTTGCTTCTAATTATAATTTTTTAAATTAACAACATTTCTTAGAAAAATTTGGCACTTGGCACTAGTGCAAGTTTTCTTCTAGAAGCGCCAAAAGGACATGCAAGGAATATGATTGAAGCTGGTTGGCATCTAAAATGAATGTTGGTGAGAACTTAATGACATTACTATATAATTTCATGATGCAATCGATAATGAAGCGTCACATCATAAAAATCAAAATAAGACTTTTCATAAGAACATATTTCTCGTAATAGATACTTAAATGTGTTGTGAATATGAGTGAATCATGTTATGTCATGGGTTCAATTTAGTTTGATTTAAATATTCCATCTAAGAATTGAATAGTTGAAAAATGAACTAGTAGGATGATGCATAAAGTGTAGAAGATGAAGTACTTTGCAACACTCAATATAAATTTTTTCTCCCTAACTCCCAATTCTAATATTAAATTCACACTAAGTTGATATAAGAAAATAATGGAGACATATGAAAATATATCTATATTACATACAATTTTGTAGAATCACTGGCCAAAAGCTAAGAATATGAATCAATAGGTATACATATTGCTTTAATTAGTCTAATGTTTGCATTGTAGCAGCTAAAATTGGTTGATTTTAAGCTAATTAAGTTTTTCTAAGATATTGTCTTAAATATTTATGGCTTATAAGTAAAAAGGGATGATGACAACAACCAGTAAGAACCATTTTGAAATGAACTACTTATACTATTTGATTGGAACAAAATATCTTCATTATCAAGTCATTTTTATGAAGCGTTTTGATTTTCTTAAAGCCATTATTATTCTCATAGTACTCCAGAAATAAATCACTAAAGACACATAATTTATCTCAAAAAGGTAAATATTTTTAATGCAAAAATTGCGAGACATTATTATTATTATTTACCATAATTTCAAGTGATAAATTCTTTTAAAACTTTTCTCATTAATTTTAATTATTCAAACTTGTATTCATCACTTATGACATAATTATGGCATTAAGATTTTTGAAGTTGAGTGCTTCGACGTATGACTGATGGTAGATGTGGTAACCGCTATTTAACCAACATTATTTGTCAATTATAATTTTGATTTAGATGGGTTAGCAAACCAAAACTTCTATATAGATAAAAAAATTAGCAGTTTTGGTTTGCTAAACTCATATTCTGGTGGTGAGAAAGCGTTGAGTGAAAAAATAAATAAATAAAGCATTATGTACCTGTTTTATTTCATGTTTAATTCATATTTTGGGATAGTTTTATGCATTTCATTGTGTAAGAATGCTCCTTAAAAAATTAGAAAATTTTGTTAAAGTTTATCAGAGCTTCTCAATGTCATTCCTTGTGCCTCTGCACAATGCTGAATTATAAATCATGCAAATACCTGAAAACTTTGTGTTTGGTCGCCATCCATCCAACGCCTAGGAGCCCATATCTAACCCCGCAGTGTCATGACACCATTTAAAGACAAAAAGAGTTTAAAGAGAGATCAATTAGCTTAGATGGTGCCTTCTAGATCATAGGTGTCAAATCCAGAGTCTACCCAATTATTCCCATAGTTGTAACGCTATCGATGCCAACACAAAGAAACATGAACCTAAGAGCATGGCTCCTAGTGTCATTCCTAGAGCGTCACATCTCTAATCACAAGTCCTAGATGCCACATCTATAATATCGTGGCACGACAAGCCCAACAAAACAACTATCCCCCTTGAATTTCAAATTCTTCGTGGGAGAGTGGCAATTAAAGCAGAGGGAATTTACTTAAAAGAGACACTTGTAAAATTAGAGGACATAATTAAGAACATTAGAGAGCTTAGAGAGTGTTACTAAGGGTTTAAGTAAGTGAGAATGATTCATTTAAAGTGTGATAGTGATCATTGCTTTATTGAATGGAGCAAGGAGAGAAAATTAGTAGGAGGACTTCAAGATTTTTTATAAATCATAGGGTTATTTTGTTCTATTTTTATTTCTCTTATACTTCAAATCTTGTAATTAATTTTTAACTTTGCGAAATGAATTTAGTGATGTATTTTTATTGTGTTATCATGCTAAGCTAAGTTTTCTTGTTCATCTTAGTCGAAAATTGGATATTGTGCTAAGATTTGCCTAGGTGCACCATTTTTCATCCAATATCACTGTTTAATAAGATATTAACAATAACTTATTATTTATTTTCCAATTATGAGGGTTTTGCATTATTTTAGTAGATTATTTTTTTCATATATAAAATTTATTAAATGGAGTTTATTCCTAATATTTAAATTTCCGTTTTTATATTTACACAATCAAAACTTTTCATATCCACCAAAAATTAATAATAATCAGTACATCTTTCTATACAAAGATAAGACAATATGTAAATAAAAATTGAAGTTTTATCATTTTATGTGCTAAACAAAAATAGGTTGGGGCAAACAAACTCGGCTCAAGTGAAATGTACGCAAAAGCTGTCGCCTTTAAGTAGCAAAAATAGATCCGTGGAGGAAGAAAGCGAGAAGAGGAGCGACAGAAAAGTAGAAGATTTCGTAGGGGAAGAAAAAGCGATAATATCTGCTTCGTGATATCTGTGTTTTTAGTCGCTTGTGGGGAAGGGTGAAGACGGTGAGTCGTTGGCCAAATGTGGCGGTTCAGTTGCTTCTTCTTCTCTCCCTCCGGATTCCTTTTTAGTTTTTTTCTCCTCTTCCTCTCTCTCTCCTCCTCCTCCTCCCTGCTGGCTTTAACTCCTCTCCCTTTTTGGTGCAGAGAGCGCTCTCCTCCCTCCTTCACCATGTGCTCCAACATCCGCCAGTATAAATAGGTCGCTCGCTGTTTATTTCTTTCTCCAAGCTCTCTGTTTTCTTCTTTCTCAGCGGCTAAGTAGCCAAACAGAGGATCTTCATCTTCTTGCCTTTTTCAGCTTGTGACTATGTCAGCTTGGAAGGACAGGGAAAATGATCCTCGTATTGATGGGATTGCTTCCTCAATGCGCGTCATTTCTGACTTCCCCAAGCCAGGTCTATCCTTCCTCTAAAATTTCTCTGTTCTCTTTCTATTCCAGAGCTTCTCCTTCCTCAATCCAGGTTTCGTACTCCTTTTTTTTGTGAAAAAAATAAATCTTTACATTCGTCTAGCTTCTACTTTCTGTGTTTCCACCCTCGAGCTGACGGAATTGCTGTTTTCCTTCATCAAGATCAAGTTTTGCTGTCTGAGTGCTGATCTAACTGGTTGTTCTGTACATGTTCTTTCATGGGATTAAGGGTTTAAGTTCAAGGACATTACCACGCTGCTTCTCAATCCTGAGGCTTTCAAGAACACTGTGGATTTGTTCGTGGAGCGTTACACAGGCAAGGAAATTTCCGTCGTTGCAGGTGATATGCTCATCCTTTAACCCTTTTCCTGCCCAATTCCTTGTTTTTTTAACAATGTTTCCGTTCTGGGGGGATTCCTACCTTCATTAATCTCTGCTTGGGTGGGAAAAGGGTGACTCTTTTCAGTAAGACATTCTGAAATCGGCCGACTTATTTTTCCAATTTTCTCTGCATCTTATTCCTTCTCATCACCGTTTCCTTTTCTTCATCTTACTTGTTGGTATTCGAAAATCTTGCTTGAGCTGATAGCTTTTAGTTTTAGGTGATGCTGTTTGAGTCAACAATACTGCAAATTATGCTTCTTATCATGCTTTAATTTCTAACTATCTTTTGAGTCTTATGCATGTAAGTTATGAGCGGTGCAATGAATCAATTTAGGTAAGTTACATATTTTATATGACTGCAACTTTCATGCCGGCAATCCAAACAAACAGAGTTCATGCAATTTTCTTTTTGAATAGCTTTCATTACAGTTGTTTGAACTGTTTCTTTCGGTTTGGTGCATGCATGATTCTGTTTTTTCTGCAATTCTAATTTAATTTTCACAATTTTTTCTGTAAAATTAACTTCATGAATGCTTTTTCCAACTACTTACGTTTTGCCTCTAATTGCCTTTGGTATAAAACCCTCTTATCATAGTGGGCCCCTTTTAGCATAAATTCAAATCGATTCTTTAATATGGGCCGCAAATTGGACATGTCAAATCTGTTTGTACTTCAAATCTCGCACACATCATTTTCTTTCAATGCTTTGGATATGTTTTCAATTGCATAAATTACTAAAATATGTAGCATGCAATTGCAAAAGTAATAGCTTGAAGAAGTTTCAAGTACACACATCGAAAAAACTGTCAAAAAGTTTTTGGGAAATTTACATATTCACCACACAACATTTACGGATTTACATCTCAAACCTAATGTTTGTACATTTATGCATAAAAAGGTGTATTTTTTGATGTGATGTTAAAAATTTAAGTGTTGTGAATGTAAATAAGTTAATATTAAAGAATTGTGGTATGGATGTAAATGCTCCATCTATGATGCAACAAATTTTTTGAGATTGAAGTTATATGTGTGTTGATTATTGCAGGAGTTGAGGCAAGAGGCTTTATATTTGGCCCCCCCATTGCTTTGGCAATTGGCGCAAAGTTTGTTCCTTTAAGAAAACCAAAGAAGCTGCCCGGTAATCTTATTCCACTCCTGTATTCAACTTTAGAACATTGCAATGCAAATTTCTTCATCTTAGTTTTAATACCTTTTTTTTTAATGGAAATTTACATTAATACCACACAGTTCTTGTGTATTTACATATCTGACAACTAAAATTTGATATTTATACTTGTAACTCTTTGGTGTCATAAACAAATGCATGAAAATGTATATTTTACTTTTAAAAATTTTTAATCAGAACATGAATTAAACAAAATAAAAGCTAGAAGGAAGTTTTCCAGACAGTCCACTCAATTTTTATGTATTTATATATCTATCACATAAATTTTGATTTTTACTCACATACCATCTTATCTATGCATCAATCGGGGTAGATCCGGACCGATTAAAGATGAGGGAGCAATGATATAATTATATTCATCATAGTTATACTATTGATATGCATAATTATATCAAAGATGCGTAAACAATAGTATAAATGCCCCTTAATTTTTAATTATTTGTTTGTGTTTCTAAACTTCACTCTTGTAAAGATATGTAATGCTTGATATTTATAGAATGCCCATTTTTTGGGAAATTATTGCATTCTACATGCGGTGTCCGATCATGACCTTAGATCTCGGTGATTTACGGTTAGGATTATTTCAGTTTTTTTTTTTGCCGTAAATCAGACCGTAAATCACCTGATTTACGGTCTGGATCGGACAATATGAAATAATTTTTCTCATTTTTTAGGGATATTTACATACACACCGTATCATTTTTTTGTATTTACATATCTAGTACCCAAAGTTTAATATTTATATTAATAACACCACGGTGTCATAAACCTATGTTCGAAAAGTTGTATTTTTTACTTTTAAAAGACAATAATGGTGGTATTTTTGCGATGTTAAAGATTTGAGGGTTACACATGTAAATATGTAAATATAGAATAATTGCAGGGTATTTATGTATGTTAGTTTTCCTTGTAAAAAACAGGTGCAGTAATATCAGAGAAGTATGTTCTGGAGTATGGAAGTGATTGCCTTGAAATGCATATTGGGGCTGTTGAAGCTGGCGAACGTGCACTAGTAGTTGATGATTTGATTGCAACCGGTGGAACGCTTTGTGCAGCCATAAAATTACTTGGTATGTTTCTTCTGAAATTATGGGCCATAATGCAATTAAATTTTGGTTTGCTTATATTTGCAGAATAAATGATTAATTCATGTTAGGATCTTAATTTTTGGTAGCTGGCATTTGCGCAAGGGTGAGAAATTTATATGCACTGCAATTGAATTTTGCTTTAAAACTGCTATTTTGTTTAAGTGCAAGCTGAACGCAAATCCCATCTTTCTTCTGTAATATAATTAAGGAAAATAGTATTTACATATATACCACACGATTTTCTGAATTTGTGTGAGCCCCATTCCTGTTTGTATTTTCGCTCGTTTAAGAATTTTTTGCTCAAAATATGCTCATTCCAAATGGCTTGCGAGTATTGATTCAAATTTGTTTGTTTATTTCGTCTCAAAATTAGCTCGAATGATTTAAAATAATAATTTCTTATTCTTTAAAATACAACATGAAAATATATATATATATATA